>NW_018742631.1:0-19085 GCF_001683475.1 Chenopodium quinoa
CAATTAGCATCGTTGAACGGATTTGACAATCATTTGATTCAAAAAGCTTTGTTTGACTTTCACTTGATTCAAATCGCTATTTTAAATGCATTTGAATTTCATTTGATAGAAAAAGCTTTGTTTGAATGTGTTTGATTTTCATTTGATTAAATTAGCTTTGTTTGAATGTGATTGACTTTCATTTGAATCAATTAGCTTTGTTAATGAATTTGACTTTCATTTAATTCAAAAAGCTTTGTTTGAATGTGTTTGACTTTAATTTGATTCAAATAGCTTTGTTTGAATGATTTTGACTTTCACTTGATTTAAATACCTTTTTTGAATGCGTTTGACTTTCATTTGATTCAAATAGCATTTCTTGAATGTGTTTGACTTTCATTTGGTTCAAATAGCTTTGTTTAAATGTGTTTGACTTTCATTTGATTCAATTCGCTTTGCTTGAATGTGGTTAACTTTCAATTGAGTCAATTTGCTTTGTTGAATGCATTTGACTTTCATTTGATTCAAAAAGTTTTGTTTGACTGTCATATGATTCAATTAGCCTCGTTGAACGCATTTGACAATCATTTGATTCAAAAAGCTTTGTTTGAATTCTTTGGACTTTTAGTTGATTCAATTAGGTTTTTTGAAAGCATTTGACTTTCATATGATTTAATTAGCTTTGTTTGAATGTTTTTGACTTTAATTTGATGCAATTAGCTTTGTCTGAAGGTATTTGACTTTTGTTTGATTTAATTATCTTTTTTGAATGCATTTGACTTTCATTTGATTCAGATAGCATTGTTTGAATGTGTTTGACTTTCATTTGATTCAAATAGCTTTGTTTGAATGTGTTTGCCTTCCATTGGATTTAATTTGCTTTTGTTTGAATGTGGTTGACTTTTAATTGATTCAATTTGATCTGTTGAATGCATTTGACTTTCATTTGATTCAAAAAGATTTGTTTGAATGTGTTTGACTTTCAAATGATTCAATTAGTAACGTTGAATGCATTTGACAGTCATTTGATTCAAAAAAAGCTATGTTTGAATTTGTTTGACTTTCACTTGATTCAATTAGCTTTTTTTGAACTCATTTGACTTTCTTTGGATTCAAAAAGCTTTGTTTGAATGCGTTTGAATTTCACTTGATTTTAATTAGCTTTGTTTGAATGTGGTTAACTTTCATTTGATTCAATTAGCTTTGTTTGAATGTGGTTGACTTTCATTTGATTCAATTAGGTTTGTTAGAATGCCATTGACTTTCGTTTGATTCAATAAGGTTTGTTAGAATGCCATTGACTTTCATTTGATTCAATTAGCTTTGTTGAATGCATATGAACTTTCATTTTGATTCAAAAAGCTTTGTTTGAATGTGTTTGACTTTCATTTGATTCAATTAGCATCGTTGAACGCATTTGACAGTCATTTGATTCAAAAAGCTTTGTTTGAATTACCTAGACTTTCACTTGATTCAATAAGCTTTGTTGAATGCATTTAACTTTCATTTGATTTAAAAAGCTTTGTTTAAATGTGTTTGACTTTCACTTGATTTAATTACTTTTTTTTAATTGCATATGACTTTCAGTTGATTCAAAAAGATTTGTTTGAATGTGCTTGACTTTCATATGATTCAATTAGCATCGTTGAACGGATTTGACAATCATTTGATTAAAAAATCTTTGTTTGACTTTCACTTGATTTAAATCGCTATTTTGAATGCATTTGAATTTCATTTGATTGAAAAAGCTTTGTTTGAACGTGTTTGACTTTTATTTGATTAAATTAGCTTTGTTTGAATGTGATTGACTTTCATTTGAATCAATTAGCTTTGTTTAATGCATTTGACTTTCATTTAATTCAAAAAGCTTTGTTTGAATGTGTTTGACTTTAATTTGATTCAAATAGCTTTGTTTGAATGTTTTTTACTTTCACTTGATTTAAATACCTTTTTTGAATGCGTTTGACTTTCATTTGATTCAAATAGCATTTCTGGAATGTGTTTGACTTTCATTTGGTTCAAATAGCTTTGTTTAAATGTGTTTGACTTTCATTTGATTCAATTAGCTTTGCTTGAATGTGGTTAACTTTCAATTGAGTCAATTTGCTTTGTTGAATGCATTTGACTTTCATTTGATTCAAAAAGTTTTTTTGACTGTCATATGATTCAATTAGCCTCGTTGAACGCATTTGACAATCATTTGATTCAAAAAGCTTTGTTTGAATTCTTTGCACTTTTACTTGATTCTATTATCTTTTTTTTGAAAGCATTTGACTTTCATATGATTTAATTAGCTTTGTTTGAATGTTTTTTACTTTCATTTGATGCAATTAGCTTTGTCTGAATGTGTTTGACTTTCGTTTGATTTAATTATCTTTTTTGAATGCATTTGACTTTCATTTGATTCAGATAGCATTGTTTGAATGTGTTTGACTATCATTTGATTCAAATAGCTTTGTTTGAATGTGTTTTGCCTTCCATTGGATTTAATTAGCTTTGTTTGAATGTGGTTGACTTTTAATTGATTCAATTTGATCTGTTGAATGCATTTGACTTTCATTTGATTCAAAAAGATTTGTTTGAATGTGTTTGACTTTCATATGATTCAATTAGTATCGTTGAATGCATTTGACAATCATTTGATTCAAAAAGCTATGTTTGAATTAGTTTGACTTTCACTTGATTCAATTAGCTTTTTTGAACTCATTTGACTTTCTTTGGATTCAAAAAGCTTTGTTTGAATGCGTTTGAATTTAACTTGATTTAAATTAGCTTTGTTTGAATGCGGTTAACTTTCATTGATTCAATTAGCTTTGTTTGAATGTGTTTGACTTTCATTTGATTCAATTAGGTTTGTTAGAATGCCATTGACTTTTGTTTGACTCAATTAGGTTTGTTAGAATGCCATTGACTTTCATTTGATTCAATTAGCTTTGTCGAATGCATATGACTTTCATTTGATTCAAAAAGCTTTGTTTGAATGAGTTTGACTTTCATTTGATTCAATTAGCATCGTTGAACGCATTTGACAGTCATTTGATTCAAAAAACTTTGTTTTAATTACCTAGACTTTCACTTGATTCAATTAGCTTTTTTGAATGCATTTAACTTTCGTTTGATTTAAAAAGCTTTGTTTAAATGTAATTGACTTTCACTTTATTTAATTACTTTTTTTAATTGCATTTGACTTTTAGTTGATTCAACAAGATTTGTTTGAATGTGCTTGACTTTCATATGATTCAATTAGCATCGTTGAACGGATTTGACAATCATTTGATTCAAAAAGCTTTGTTTGACTTTCACTTGATTTAAATCGCTATTTTGAATGCATTTGAATTTCATTTGATTGAAAAAGCTTTGTTTGAATGTGTTTGATTTTTATTTGATTAAATTAGCTTTGTTTGAATGTGATTGACTTTCATTTGAATCAATTAGCTTTGTTTAATGCATTTGACTTTCATTTAATTAAAAAACCTTTGTTTGAATGTGTTTGACTTTCACTAGATTAAATTAGCTTTTTTGAATGCATCTAACTTTTATTGAATTAAAAAAGCTTTGTCCGAATGTGTTTGACTTTCATTTGATGCAATTAGCTTTGTTTGAATGTGTTTGACTTTCATTTGATTCAATAAGCTTTGTTGAATGCATTTAACTTTCATTTGATTTAAAAAGCTTTGTTTAAATGTGTTTGACTTTCACTTGATTTAATTACTTTTTTTTAATTACATATGACTTTCAGTTGATTCAAAAAGATTTGTTTGAATGTGCTTGACTTTCATATGATTCAATTAGCATCGTTGAACGGATTTGACCATCATTTGATTAAAAAAGCTTTGTTTGACTTTCACTTGATTTAAATCGCTATTTTGAATGCATTTGAATTTCATTTGATTGAAAAAGCTTTGTTTGAACGTGTTTGACTTTTATTTGATTAAATTAGCTTTGTTTGAATGTGATTGACTTTCATTTGAATCAATTAGCTTTGTTTTAATGCATTTGACTTTCATTTAATTTAAAAAGCATTGTTTGAATGTGTTTGACTTTAATTTGATTCAAATAGCTTTGTTTGAATGATTTTGACTTTCACTTGATTTAAATACCTTTTTTGAATGCGTTTGACTTTCATTTGATTCAAATAGCATTTCTTGAATGTGTTTGACTTTCATTTGGTTCAAATAGCTTTGTTTAAATGTGTTTGACTTTCATTTGATTCAATTAGCTTTGCTTGAATGTGGTTAACTTTCAATTGAGTCAATTTGCTTTGTTAAATGCATTTGACTTTCATTTGATTCAAAAAGTTTTGTTTGACTGTCATATGATTCAATTAGCCTCGTTGAATGCATTTGACAATCATTTGATTCAAAAAGCTTTGTTTGAATTCTTTGGACTTTTACTTGATTCAATCAGCTTTTTTGAAAGCATTTGACTTTCTTTTGATTCAAAAAGCTTTGTTTGATGTGGATTTAAACCCCTTAACTTAATAAAGAATCTAAAATCACACAAGTAACACAAGCCCTTCGAATTTCCTAAGAAAATCGAACAACTTAAGAATAACGAACCGGATATGACTTTGAAAACGACCACTCCTGGAACGAATTCAACGCCTCTCAAATTACCTAGACCACTCCTGGAACTAAGTACTTTGATGAACAAAACTTAGACTACTCCTAGAACTAAGAATTGAACGTTCTAATTATCAAAACAACTCCTTGAATTGAAAACTAGCAAAAGAATTTGTAAGCAATTAAGCAAAACAAACAATTAACTTGAATTTTAATGATTTTTGAATGTTCTGAAAAATCACGAAAATTACATTATTTATAGACTAAAACTAACTATTCCTAAGTCTATTCGAACTAGGAAAAAACCCTAGCCTTGATCCCCAAGTATCCTAGATAGAATAGGAGAACCAATTCTAATGGAACTAGGAAACTAGTAATAAGACTAGTTCTAATTAACCTAAAACTTCTTAAAACAATTCCTAATTGACTTAGAAATTATTTAAAACTAAATTAACAGAAATTAAGAAGATTCCTAATTGCTTAAACCAAGAAAAAACCCTTTCAAGTGAAAGGTAAAAACTTGCAAGCAAAAACTCTAGAAAAAACTAAGTTAGGAAAATCTTTCTTTTCGTACTGCCGCCGAACCACCACCTCACGCGCCGCCATCATCGACACGCGCCCACCGCCGTGTAGCTGGACTCAGGCCGGAGCTAGGGAGCCGGCGCGTGGCACCCAGATCGGCGCGTCGCCGCCGCTGCCGTCGTCGGAACCCAACTGGACCTTGACTTCTTCTTCAATGGCTGCGCATGTTAACCATTCTTGATTCTTTACTCCAAGCTCAAACCCTATTGGCCTTAAAACCAATATGATTGGCTCTTCAAAAGAATTTCCCTCTTGATCCACATCATTGTTTGAATGTGTTTGACTTTCATTTGATTCAATTAGCATCGTTGAACGCATTTGGCAGTCATTTGATTCAAAAAACTTTGTTCGAATTACCTAGACTTTCACTTGATTCAATTAGCTTTTTAGAATGCATTTAACTTTCATTTGATTTAAAAAGCTTTGTTTAAATGTAATTGACTTTCACTTGATTTCATTACTTTTTTTTAATTGCATTTGACTTTCAATTGATTCAAAAAGATTTGTTTGAATGTGCTTGACTTCCATATGATTCAATTAGCATCGTTGAACGGATTTGACAATCATTTGATTCAAAAAGCTTTGTTTGACTTTCACTTGATTCAAATCGCTATTTTAAATGCATTTGAATTTCATTTGATAGAAAAAGCTTTGTTTGAATGTGTTTGATTTTCATTTGATTAAATTAGCTTTGTTTGAATGTGATTGACTTTCATTTGAATCAATTAGCTTTTTTAATGCATTTGACTTTCATTTAATTCAAAAAGCTTTGTTTGAATGTGTTTGACTTTAATTTGATTCAAATAGCTTTGTTTGAATGATTTTGACTTTCACTTGATTTAAATACCTTTTTTGAATGCGTTTGACTTTCATTTGATTCAAATAGCATTTCTTGAATGTGTTTGACTTTCATTTGGTTCAAATAGCTTTGTTTAAATGTGTTTTGACTTTCATTTGATTCAATTCGCTTTGCTTGAATGTGGTTAACTTTCAATTGAGTCAATTTGCTTTGTTGAATGCATTTGACTTTCATTTGATTCAAAAAGTTTTGTTTGACTGTCATATGATTCAATTAGCCTCGTTGAACGCATTTGACAATCATTTGATTCAAAAAGCTTTGTTTGAATTCTTTGGAGTTTTAGTTGATTCAATTAGGTTTTTTGAAAGCATTTGACTTTCATATGATTTAATTAGCTTTGTTTGAATGTTTTTACTTTAATTTGATGCAATTAGCTTTGTCTGAATGTATTTGACTTTTGTTTGATTTAATTATCTTTTTTTGAATGCATTTGACTTTCATTTGATTCAGATAGCATTGTTTGAATGTGTTTGACTTTCATTTGATTCAAATAGCTTTGTTTGAATGTGTTTGCCTTCCATTGGATTTAATTTGCTTTGTTTGAATGTGGTTGACTTTTAATTGATTCAATTTGATCTGTTGAATGCATTTGACTTTCATTTGATTCAAAAAGATTTGTTTGAATGTGTTTGACTTTCATATGATTCAATTAGTAACGTTGAATGCATTTGACAGTCATTTGATTCAAAAAGCTATGTTTGAATTTGTTTTGACTTTCACTTGATTCAATTAGCTTTTTTGAACTCATTTGGCTTTCTTTGGATTCAAAAAAGCTTTGTTTGAATGCGTTTGAATTTCACTTGATTTTAATTAGCTTTGTTTGAATGTGGTTAACTTTCATTTGATTCAATTAGCTTTGTTTGAATGTGGTTGACTTTCATTTGATTCAATTAGGTTTGTTAGAATGCCATTGACTTTCGTTTGATTCAATAAGGTTTGTTAGAATGCCATTGACTTTCATTTGATTCAATTAGCTTTGTTGAATGCATATGACTTTCATTTGATTCAAAAAGCTTTGTTTGAATGTGTTTGACTTTCATTTGATTCAATTAGCATCGTTGAACGCATTTGACAGTCATTTGATTCAAAAAACTTTGTTTGAATTAACTAGACTTTCACTTGATTCAATTAGCTTTTTTGAATGCATTTAACTTTCATTTGATTTAAAAAGCTTTGTTTAAATGTAATGACTTTCACTTGATTTAATTACTTTTTTTTAATTGCATTTGACTTTCAGTTGATTCAAAAAGATTTGTTTGAATGTGCTTGACTTTCATATGATTCAATTAGCATCGTTGAACGGATTTGGCAATCATTTGATTCAAAAGCTTTGTTTGACTTTCACTTGATTCAAATCGCTATTTTGAATGCATTTGAATTTCATTTGATTGAAAAAGCTTTGTTTGAATGTGTTTGATTTTCATTTGATTAAATTAGCTTTGTTTGAATGTGATTGACTTTCATTTGAATCAATTAGCTTTGTTTAATGCATTTGACTTCATTTAATTCAAAAAGCTTTGTTTGAATGTGTTTGACTTTAATTTGATTCAAATAGCTTTGTTTGAATGTTTTTGACTTTCACTGATTTAAATACCTTTTTTGAATGCGTTTGACTTTCATTTGATTCAAATAGCATTTCTTGAATGTGTTTGAGTTTCATTTGGTTCAAATAGCTTTGTTTGAATGTGTTAGACTTTCATTTGATTCAATTAGCTTTGCTTGAATGTGGTTATACTTTCAATTGAGTCAATTTGCTTTGTTGAATGCATTTGACTTTCATTTGATTCAAAAAGTTTTTTTGACTGTCATATGATTCAATTAGCCTCGTTGAATGCATTTGACAATCATTGATTCAAAAAGCTTTGTTTGAATTCTTTGGACTTTTACTTGATTCAATTAGCTTTTTTGAAAGCATTTGACTTTCATATGATTTAATTAGCTTTGTTTGAATGTTTTTGACTTTCATTTGATGCAATTAGCTTTGTCTGAATGTGTTTGACTTTCGTTTGATTTAATTATCTTTTTTGAATGCATTTGACTTTCATTTGATTATGATAGCATTGTTTGAATGTGTTTGACTTTCATTTTGATACAAATAGCTTTGTTTGAATGTGTTTGCCTTCCATTGGATTTAATTAGCTTTGTTTGAATGTGGTTGACTTTTAATTGATTCAATTTGATCTGTTGAAAGCATTTGACTTTCATTTGATTCAAAAAGATTGTTTGAATGTGTTTGACTTTCATATGATTCAATTAGTATCGTTGAATGCATTTGACAATCATTTGATTCAAAAAGCTATGTTTGAATTTGTTTGACTTTCACTTAATTCAATTAGCTTTTTTGAACTCATTTGACTTTCTTTGGATTCAAAAAGCTTTCTTTAAATGCGTTTGAATTTCACTTGATTTAAATTAGCTTTGTTTGAATGTGGTTAACTTTCATTTGATTCAATTGCTTTGTTTGAATGTGGTTGACTTTCATTTGATTCAATTAGGTTTGTTAGAATACCATTGACTTTCGTTTGATTCAATAAGGTTTGTTAGAATGCCATTGACTTTCATTTGATTCAATTAGCTTTGTTGAATGCATATGACTTTCATTTGATTCAAAAAGCTTTGTTTGAATGTGTTTGACTTTCATTTGATTCAATTAGCATCGTTGAACGCATTTGACAGTCATTTGATTCAAAAAACTTTGTTTGAATTAACTAGACTTTCACTTGATTCAATTAGCTTTTTTGAATGCATTAATCTTTCATTTGATTTAAAAAGCTTTGTTTAAATGTAATTGACTTTCACTTGATTTAATTACTTTTTTTTAATTGCATTTGACTTTCAGTTGATTCAAAAAGATTTGTTTGAATGTGCTTGACTTTCATATGATTCAATTAGCATCGTTGAACGGATTTGCAATCATTTGATTCAAAAAGCTTTGTTTGACTTTCACTTGATTCAAATCGCTATTTTGAATGCATTTGAATTTCATTTGATTGAAAAAGCTTTGTTGAATGTGTTTGATTTTCATTTGATTAAATTAGCTTTGTTTGAATGTGATTGACTTTCATTTGAATCAATTAGCTTTGTTTAATGCATTTGACTTTCATTTAATTCAAAAAGCTTTGTTTGAATGTGTTTGACTTTAATTTGATTCAAATAGCTTTGTTTGAATGTTTTTGACTTTCACTTGATTTAAATACCTTTTTTGAATGCGTTTGACTTTCATTGATTCAAATAGCATTTCTTGAATGTGTTTGACTTTCATTTGGTTCAAATAGCTTTGTTTGAATGTGTTAGACTTTCATTTGATTCAATTAGCTTTGCTTGAATGTGGTTAACTTTCAATTGAGTCAATTTGCTTTGTTGAATGCATTTGACTTTCATTTGATTCAAAAAGTTTTTTTGACTGTCATATGATTCAATTAGCCTCGTTGAATGCATTTGACAATCATTTGATTCAAAAAGCTTTGTTTGAATTCTTTGGACTTTTACTTGATTTCAATTAGCTTTTTTTGAAAGCATTTGACTTTCATATGATTTAATTAGCTTTGTTTGAATGTTTTTGACTTTCATTTGATGCAATTAGCTTTGTCTGAATGTGTTTGACTTTCGTTTTGATTTAATTATCTTTTTTGAATGCATTTGACTTTCATTTGATTATGATAGCATTGTTTGAATGTGTTTGACTTTCATTTGATACAAATAGCTTTGTTTGAATGTGTTTGCCTTCCATTGGATTTAATTAGCTTGTTTGAATGTGGTTGACTTTTAATTGATTCAATTTGATCTGTTGAATGCATTTGACTTTCATTTGATTCAAAAAAATTTGTTTGAATGTGTTTGACTTTCATATGATTCAATTAGTATCGTTGAATGCATTTGACAATCATTTGATTCAAAAAGCTATGTTTGAATTTGTTTGATTTTCACTTAATTCAATTAGCTTTTTTGAACTCATTTGACTTTCTTTGGATTCAAAAAGCTTTCATTAAATGCGTTTGAATTTCACTTGATTTAAATTAGCTTTGTTTGAATGTGGTTAACTTTCATTTGATTCAATTAGCTTTGTTTGAATGTGGTTGACTTTCATTTGATTCAATTAGGTTTGTTAGAATACCATTGACTTTCGTTTGATTCAATAAGGTTTGTTTAGAATGCCATTGACTTTCATTTGATTCAATTAGCTTTGTTGAATGCATATGACTTTCATTTGATTCAAAAAGCTTTGTTTGAATGTGTTTGACTTTCATTTGATTCAATTAGCATCGTTGAACGCATTTGCAGTCATTTGATAAAAACTTTGTTTGAATTACCTAGACTTCACTGATTCAATTAGCTTTTTGAATGCATTTAACTTTCATTTGATTTAAAAAGCTTTGTTAAATTGTAATTGACTTTCACTTGATTTAATTAATTCTTTTTTTAATTGCATTTGACTTTCAGATTGATTCAAAAAGATTTGTTTGAATGTGCTTGACTTTCATATGATTCAATTAGCATCGTTGAACGGAATTTGACAATCATTTGATTCAAAAAGCTTTGTTTGACTTTCACTTGATTCAAATCGCTATTTTGAATGCATTTGAATTTCATTTGAATTGAAAAAGCTTTGTTTGAATGTGTTTGATTTTCATTTGATTAAATTAGCTTTGTTTGAATGTGATTGACTTTCATTTGAATCAATTAGCTTTGTTTAATGCATTTGACTTTCATTTAATTCAAAAAGCTTTGTTTGAATGTGTTTGACTTTAATTTGATTCAAATAGCTTTGTTTGAATGTTTTGACTTTCACTTGATTTAAATACCTTTTTGAATGCGTTTGACTTTCATTTGATTCAAATAGCATTTCTTGAATGTGTTTGACTTCATTTGGTTCAAATAGCTTTGTTTAAATGTGTTGACTTTCATTTGATTCAATTAGCTTTGCTTGAATGTGGTTAACTTTCAATTGAGTCAATTTGCTTTGTTGAATGCATTTGACTTTTCATTTGATTCAAAAAGTTTTGTTTGACTGTCATATGATTCAATTAGCCTCGTTGAATGCATTTGACAATCATTTGATTCAAAAGCTTTGTTTGAATCTTTGGACTTTTACTTGATTCAATTAGCTTTTTAGAAAGCATTTGACTTTCATATGATTAAATTAGCTTTGTTTGAATGTTTTTGACTTTCATTTGATGCAATTAGCTTTGTCTGAATGTGTTTGACTTTCGTTTGATTTAAATTATCTTTTTTGAATGCATTTGACTTTCATTTGATTCAGATAGCATTGTTTGAATGTGTTTGACTTTCATTTGATTCAAATAGCTTTGTTTGAATGTGTTTGCCTTCCATTGGATTTAATTAGCTTGTTTGAATGTGGTTGACTTTTAATTGATTCAATTTGATCTGTTGAATGCATTTGACTTTCATTTGATTCAAAAAGATTTGTTTGAATGTGTTTTGACTTTCATATGATTCATTAGTATCGTTGAATGCATTTGACAATCATTTGATTCAAAAAGCTATGTTTGAATTTGTTTGACTTTCACTTGATTCAATTAGCTTTTTTGAACTCATTTGACTTTCTTTGGATTCAAAAAGCTTTGTTTGAATGTGTTTGATTTTCACTTGATTTAAATTAGCTTTGTTTGAATGTGGTTAACTTTCATTTGAATTAGCTTTGTTTGAATGTGGTTGACTTTCATTTGATTCTTGTTAGAATGCCATTGACTTTCGTTTGATTCAATTAGGTTTGTTAGAATGTTGACTTTCATTTGATTTTAGCTTGTGAATGCATTGACTTTCATTTGATTCAAAAATTGTTTGAATGTGTTTGACTTTCATTTGATTCAATTAGCATCGTTGAACGGTCATTTGATTCAAAAAACTTTGTTTGAATTAGACTTTCACTTGATTCAATTAGCTTTTTTGAATGCATTTAACTTTCATTTGTTAAAAAGCTTTGTTTAAATGTTTGACTTTCACTTGATTTAATTAAAATTGCATTTGACTTTCAGTTGATTCATTTGTTTGAATGTGCTTGACTTTCATATGATTCAATTAGCATCGTTGATTTGACAATCATTTGATTCAAAAAGCTTTGTTTGACTTTCACTTGATTCAAATGCTATTTGAATGCATTTGAATTCATTTGATTGAAAAGCTTTGTTTGAATGTGTTTGATTTTCATTTGATTAAATTAGCTTTGTTTGAATTGATTGACTTTCATTTGATTTGTTTAATGCATTTGACTTTCATTTAATTCAAAAAGCTTTGTTTGAATGTGTTTGACTTTCATTTGATTCAATTAGCATCGTTGAACGCATTTGACAATCATTTGATTCTTTGTTTGAATTACCTAGACTTTCACTTGATTCAATTAGCTTTTTTGAATGCATTTAACTTTCATTTGATTTAAAAAGCTTTGTTTAAATGTAATTGACTTTCACTTGATTTAATTACTTTTTTTTAATTGCATTTGACTTTCAGTTGATTCAAAAAGATTTGTTTGAATGTGCTTGACTTTCATATGATTCAATTAGCATCGTTGAACGGATTTGACAATCATTTGATTCAAAAAGCTTTGTTTGACTTTCACTTGATTCAAATCGCTATTTTGAATGCATTTGAATTTCATTTGATTGAAAAAGCTTTGTTTGAATGTGTTTGATTTTCATTTGATTAAATTAGCTTTGTTTGAATGTGATTGACTTTCATTTGAATCAATTAGCTTTGTTTAATGCATTTGACTTTCATTTAATTCAAAAAGCTTTGTTTGAATGTGTTTGACTTTAATTTGATTCAAATAGCTTTGTTTGAATTTGACTTTCACTTGATTTAAATACCTTTTTTGAATGCGTTTGACTTTTTTGATTCAAATAGCATTTCTTGAATGTGTTTGACTTTCATTTGGTTCAAATAGCTTTGTTTAAATGTGTTTGACTTTCATTTGATTCAATAGCTTTGCTTGAATGTGGTTAACTTTCAATTGAGTCAATTTGCTTTGTTGAATGCATTTGACTTTCATTTGATTCAAAAAGTTTTGTTTTCTGTCATATGATTCAATTAGCCTCGTTGAATGCATTTGACAATCATTTGATTCAAAAAGCTTTGTTTGAATTCTTTGGACTTTTACTTGATTCAATTAGCTTTTTTGAAAGCATTTGACTTTCATATGATTTAATTAGCTTTGTTTGAATGTTTTTGACTTTCATTTGATGCAATTAGCTTTGTCTGAATGTGTTTGACTTTCGTTTGATTTAATTATCTTTTTTGAATGCATTTGACTTTCATTTGATTCAGATAGCATTGTTTGAATGTGTTTGACTTTCATTTGATTCAAATAGCTTTGTTTGAATGTGTTTGCCTTCCATTGGATTTAATTAGCTTTGTTTGAATGTGGTTGACTTTTAATTGATTCAATTTGATCTGTTGAATGCATTTGACTTTCATTTGATTCAAAAAGATTTGTTTGAATGTGTTTGACTTTCATATGATTCAATTAGTATCGTTGAATGCATTTGACAATCATTTGATTCAAAAAGCTATGTTTGAATTTGTTTGACTTTCACTTGATTCAATTAGCTTTTTTTGAACTCATTTGACTTTCTTTGGATTCAAAAAGCTTTGTTTGAATGTGTTTGAATTTCACTTGATTTAAATTAGCTTTGTTTGAATGTGGTTAACTTTCATTTGATTCAATTAGCTTTGTTTGAATGTGGTTGACTTTCATTTGATTCAATTAGGTTTGTTAGAATGCCATTGACTTTCGTTTGATTCAATTAGGTTTGTTAGAATGCCATTGACTTTCATTTGATTCAATTAGCTTTGTTGAATGCATATGACTTTCATTTGATTCAAAAAGCTTTGTTTGAATGTGTTTGACTTTCATTTGATTCAATTAGCATCGTTGAACGCATTTGACAGTCATTTGATTCAAAAAACTTTGTTTGAATTACCTAGACTTTCACTTGATTCAATTAGCTTTTTTGAATGCATTTAACTTTCATTTGATTTAAAAAGCTTTGTTTAAATGTAATTGACTTTCACTTGATTTAATTACTTTTTTTTAATTGCATTTGACTTTCAGTTGATTCAAAAAGATTTGTTTGAATGTGCTTGACTTTCATATGATTCAATTAGCATCGTTGAACGGATTTGACAATCATTTGATTCAAAAAGCTTTGTTTGACTTTCACTTGATTTCAAATCGCTATTTTGAATGCATTTGAATTTCATTTGATTGAAAAAGCTTTGTTTGAATGTGTTTGATTTTCATTTGATTAAATTAGCTTTTGTTTGAATGTGATTGACTTTCATTTGAATCAATTAGCTTTGTTTAATGCATTTGACTTTCATTTAATTCAAAAAGCTTTGTTTGAATGTGTTTGACTTTAATTTGATTCAAATAGCTTTGTTTGAATGATTTTGACTTTCACTTGATTTAAATACCTTTTTTGAATGCGTTTGACTTTCATTTGATTCAAATAGCATTTCTTGAATGTGTTTGACTTTCATTTGGTTCAAATAGCTTTGTTTAAATGTGTTTGACTTTCATTTGATTCAATTAGCTTTGCTTGAATGTGGTTAACTTTCAATTGAGTCAATTTGCTTTGTTGAATGCATTTGACTTTCATTTGATTCAAAAAGTTTTGTTTGACTGTCATATGATTCAATTAGCCTCGTTGAATGCATTTGACAATCATTTGATTCAAAAAGCTTTGTTTGAATTCTTTGGACTTTTACTTGATTCAATTAGCTTTTTTGAAAGCATTTGACTTTCATATGATTTAATTAGCTTTGTTTGAATGTTTTTGACTTTCATTTGATGCAATTAGCTTTGTCTGAATGTGTTTGACTTTCGTTTGATTTAATTATTTTTTGAATGCATTTGACTTTCATTTGATTCAGATAGCATTGTTTGAATGTGTTTGACTTTCATTTGATTCAAATAGCTTTGTTTGAATGTGTTTGCCTTCCATTGGATTTAATTAGCTTTGTTTGAATGTGGTTGACTTTTAATTGATTCAATTTGATCTGTTGAATGCATTTGACTTTCATTTGATTCAAAAAGATTTGTTTGAATGTGTTTGACTTTCATATGATTCAATTAGTATCGTTGAATGCATTTGACAATCATTTGATTCAAAAAGCTATGTTTGAATTTGTTTGACTTTCACTTGATTCAATTAGCTTTTGAACTCATTTGACTTTCTTTGGATTCAAAAAGCTTTGTTTGAATGTGTTTGAATTTCACTTGATTTAAATTAGCTTTGTTTGAATGTGGTTAACTTTCATTTGATTCAATTAGCTTTGTTTGAATGTGGTTGACTTTCATTTGATTCAATTAGGTTTGTTAGAATGCCATTGACTTTCGTTTGATTCAATTAGGTTTTAGAATGCCATTGACTTTCATTTGATTCAATTAGCTTTGTTGAATGCATATGACTTTCATTTGATTCAAAAAGCTTTGTTTGAATGTGTTTGACTTTCATTTGATTCAATTAGCATCGTTGAACGCATTTGACAGTCATTTGATTCAAAAACTTTGTTTGAATTACCTAGACTTTCACTTGATTCAATTAGCTTTTTTGAATGCATTTAACTTTCATTTGATTTAAAAAGCTTTGTTTAAATGTAATTGACTTTCACTTGATTTAATTACTTTTTTTTTAATTGCATTTGACTTTCAGTTGATTCAAAAAGATTTGTTTGAATGTGCTTGACTTTCATATGATTCAATTAGCATCGTTGAACGGATTTGACAATCATTTGATTCAAAAAGCTTTGTTTGACTTTCACTTGATTCAAATCGCTATTTTGAATGCATTTGAATTTCATTTGATTGAAAAAGCTTTGTTTGAATGTGTTTGATTTTCATTTGATTAAATTAGCTTTGTTTGAATGTGATTGACTTTCATTTTGAATCAATTAGCTTTGTTTAATGCATTTGACTTTCATTTAATTCAAAAAGCTTGTTTGAATGTGTTTGACTTTAATTTGATTCAAATAGCTTTGTTTGAATGTTTTTGACTTTCACTTGATTTAAATACCTTTTTTGAATGCGTTTGACTTTCATTTGATTCAAATAGCATTTCTTGAATGTGTTTGACTTTCATTTGGTTCAAATAGCTTTGTTTAAATGTGTTTGACTTTCATTTGATTCAATTAGCTTTGCTTGAATGTGGTTAACTTTCAATTGAGTCAATTTGCTTTGTTGAATGCATTTGACTTTCATTTGATTCAAAAAGTTTTGTTTGACTGTCATATGATTCAATTAGCCTCGTTGAATGCATTTGACAATCATTTGATTCAAAAAGCTTTGTTTGAATTCTTTGGACTTTTACTTGATTCAATTAGCTTTTTGAAAGCATTTGACTTTCATATGATTTAATTAGCTTTGTTTGAATGTTTTTGACTTTCATTTGATGCAATTAGCTTTGTCTGAATGTGTTTGACTTTCGTTTGATTTAATTATCTTTTTTGAATGCATTTGACTTTCATTTGATTCAGATAGCATTGTTTGAATGTGTTTGACTTTCATTTGATTCAAATAGCTTTTTTGAATGTGTTTGCCTTCCATTGGATTTAATTAGCTTTGTTTGAATGTGGTTGACTTTTAATTGATTCAATTTGATCTGTTGAATGCATTTGACTTTCATTTGATTCAAAAAGATTTGTTTGAATGTGTTTGACTTTCATATGATTCAATTAGTATCGTTGAATGCATTTGACAATCATTTGATTCAAAAAGCTATGTTTGAATTTGTTTGACTTTCACTTGATTCAATTAGCTTTTTTGAACTCATTTGACTTTCTTTGGATTCAAAAAGCTTTGTTTGAATGTGTTTGAATTTCACTTGATTTAAATTAGCTTTGTTTGAATGTGGTTAACTTTCATTTGATTCAATTAGCTTTGTTTGAATGTGGTTGACTTTCATTTGATTCAATTAGGTTTGTTAGAATGCCATTGACTTTCGTTTGATTCAATTAGGTTTGTTAGAATGCCATTGACTTTCATTTGATTCAATTAGCTTTGTTGAATGCATATGACTTTCATTTGATTCAAAAAGCTTTGTTTGAATGTGTTTGACTTTCATTTGATTCAATTAGCATCGTTGAACGCATTTGACAGTCATTTGATTCAAAAAACTTTGTTTGAATTACCTAGACTTTCACTTGATTCAATTAGCTTTTTTGAATGCATTTAACTTTCATTTGATTTAAAAAGCTTTGTTTAAATGTAATTGACTTTCACTTGATTTAATTTTTTTTTAATTGCATTTGACTTTCAGTTGATTCAAAAAGATTTGTTTGAATGTGCTTGACTTTCATATGATTCAATTAGCATCGTTGAACGGATTTGACAATCATTTGATTCAAAAAGCTTTGTTTGACTTTCACTTGATTCAAATCGCTATTTTGAATGCATTTGAATTTCATTTGATTGAAAAAGCTTTGTTTGAATGTGTTTGATTTTCATTTGATTAAATTAGCTTTGTTTGAATGTGATTGACTTTCATTTGAATCAATTAGCTTTGTTTAATGCATTTGACTTTCATTTAATTCAAAAAGCTTTGTTTGAATGTGTTTGACTTTAATTTGATTCAAATAGCTTTGTTTGAATGTTTTTGACTTTCACTTGATTTAAATACCTTTTTTGAATGCGTTTGACTTTCATTTGATTCAAATAGCATTTCTTGAATGTGTTTGACTTTCATTTGGTTCAAATAGCTTTGTTTAAATGTGTTTGACTTTCATTTGATTCAATTAGCTTTGCTTGAATGTGGTTAACTTTCAATTGAGTCAATTTGCTTTGTTGAATGCATTTGACTTTCATTTGATTCAAAAAGTTTTGTTTGACTGTCATATGATTCAATTAGCCTCGTTGAATGCATTTGACAATCATTTGATTCAAAAAGCTTTTTTGAATTCTTTGGACTTTTACTTGATTCAATTAGCTTTTTTGAAAGCATTTGACTTTCATATGATTTAATTAGCTTTGTTTGAATGTTTTTGACTTTCATTTGATGCAATTAGCTTTGTCTGAATGTTTGACTTTCGTTTGATTTAATTTCTTTTTTGAATGCATTTGACTTTCATTTGATTCAGATAGCATTGTTTGAATGTGTTTGACTTTCATTTGATTCAAATAGCTTTGTTTGAATGTGTTTGCCTTCCATTGGATTTAATTAGCTTTGTTTGAATGTGGTTGACTTTTAATTGATTCAATTTGATCTGTTGAATGCATTTGACTTTCATTTGATTCAAAAAGATTTGTTTGAATGTGTTTGACTTTCATATGATTCAATTAGTATCGTTGAATGCATTTGACAATCATTTGATTCAAAAAGCTATGTTTGAATTTGTTTGACTTTCACTTGATTCAATTAGCTTTTTTGAACTCATTTGACTTTCTTTGGATTCAAAAAGCTTTGTTTGAATGTGTTTGAATTTCACTTGATTTAAATTAGCTTTGTTTGAATGTGGTTAACTTTCATTTGATTCAATTAGCTTTGTTTGAATGTGGTTGACTTTCATTTGATTCAATTAGGTTTGTTAGAATGCCATTGACTTTCGTTTGATTCAATTAGGTTTGTTAGAATGCCATTGACTTTCATTTGATTCAATTAGCTTTGTTGAATGCATATGACTTTCATTTGATTCAAAAAGCTTTTTTGAATGTGTTTGACTTTCATTTGATTCAATTAGCATCGTTGAACGCATTTGACAGTCATTTGATTCAAAAAAACTTTGTTTGAATTACCTAGACTTTCACTTGATTCAATTAGCTTTTTTGAATGCATTTAACTTTCATTTGATTTAAAAAGCTTTGTTTAAATGTAATTGACTTTCACTTGATTTAATTAATTTTTTTTAATTGCATTTGACTTTCAGTTGATTCAAAAAGATTTGTTTGAATGTGCTTGACTTTCATATGATTCAATTAGCATCGTTGAACGGATTTGACAATCATTTGATTCAAAAAGCTTTGTTTGACTTTCACTTGATTCAAATCGCTATTTTGAATGCATTTGAATTTCATTTGATTGAAAAAGCTTTGTTTGAATGTGTTTGATTTTCATTTGATTAAATTAGCTTTGTTTGAATGTGATTGACTTTCT
>NW_018742632.1:0-51459 GCF_001683475.1 Chenopodium quinoa
TTTTTTGTTGTTTTTGACTTTCATTTGATTCAATGAGCTTTGTTGAATGCATTTGACTTTCATTTGATTCAAAAAGCTTTGTTTGAATGTATTTGACTTACATTTGATTCAATTAGCTTTGTTTGAATGTGTTTGACTTTCATTTGATTTGATTAGCTTTGCAAATTGCATTTGACCTTCATTTGATTCAAA
Source organism: Chenopodium quinoa (assembly GCF_001683475.1). NCBI lineage: Eukaryota > Viridiplantae > Streptophyta > Magnoliopsida > Caryophyllales > Amaranthaceae > Chenopodium > Chenopodium quinoa. Next base: position 193 of record NW_018742632.1, read on the forward strand.
AAACACTTTTTGAATGTGTTTGACTTTCATTTGATTCAATTAGCTTTGTTTAAATGTGTTTGACTTTCATTTGATTCAATTAGGTTTGTTTGAATGTGTTTGACTTTCATTTGATTCAATTGGCTTTTTTGGAATGTTTTTGACTTTCATTTGATTCAATTAGCTTTGTAGAAAGCATTTGACTTTCAATTGATTCAAATAGCTGTGTTTGAATGTGTTTGACTTTCATTTGATTCAATTAGCTCTATTTGAATGTGTTTGACTTTCATTTGATTCTATTAGGTTTGTTTGAATGTGTTTTACTATAATTTGATTCAATTAGCATTGTTTAAATGTGTTTGACTTTCATTTGACTCAATAGCTTTATAGAATGCATTTGACTTTCATTTGATTCAATTAGCTCTGTTTGAATGTGTTCGTCTTTCATTTGATTCTATTAGGTTTGTTTGAATGCGTTTAACTTTCATTTGATTCAATTAGCTTTGTAGATTGCATTTGACTTTCATTTAATTCAAATAGCTTTGTTTGAATATGTTTGACTTTCATTTGATTTAATTAGCTTTTTTTTTATTGTGTTTGACTTTCATTTGATTTAATTAGATTTTTTTACATGTTTTTGACTTTCATTTGATTTAATTAGCTTTTTTTTATTGTGTTTGACTTTCATTTTTTAATTAGATTTTTTTACATGTTTTTGACTTTCATTTGATTTAATTAATTTGACTTTACTTTACATGTTTTGACTTTCATTTGATTCAATTAGCTTTGTTGAATGCATTTGACTTTCATTTGATTCAAAAAGCTTTGTTAGAATGTGTTTGACTTTCATTAGATTTATTTGGCTTTGTTCGAATGTTTTTTACTTTCATTTTATTCAATTAGATTTGTAGAATGCATTTGACTTTCATTCGATTCAAATAGCTTTGTCTGAATGTGTTTGACTTTCATTTGATTTAATTAGGTTTTTTAGATGTTTTTGACTTTCATTTCATTCAATTAGCTTTGTTAAATGCATTTGACTTTCATTTGATTCAAAAAGCTTTGTTTGGATGTGTTTGACTTACATTTGATTCAATTACCTTTGTTTGAATGTGTTTGACTTTCATTTGATTCAATTAGCTCTTTGAATATCTTTGACTTTCATTTGATTCAATTAGGTTTGTTTGAATGTGTTTTACTTTCATTTGATTCAATTAGCTTTGTTTGAATGTGTTTGACTTTCATTTAATTAATATAGATTTATAGAATGCTTTTGACTTTCACTTGATTCAAATAGTTTAATGTGTTTGACTTTCATTTTATTCAATTAGCACTGTTTGAATGTGTTTGACTTTCATTTGATTTGATTAGCTTTGCAGATTGCATTTGACCTTCATTTGATTCAAAAAACTCTTTTTGAATGTGTTTGACTTTCATTTGATTCAATTAGGTTTGTTTGAATGTGTTTGACTTTCATTTGATTCAATTAGGTTTGTTTTAATGTGTTTTACTTTCATTTGATTCAATTAGCTTTGTTTGAATGTGTTTGACTTTCATTTGATTCAATTAGGTTTGTTTGAATGTGTTTGACTTTCATTTGATTCAATTGGCTTTGTTCAAATGTTTTTTACTTTCATTTGATTCAATTAGATTTGTAGAATGCATTTGACTTTCATTTGATTCAAATAGCTTTGTCTGAATATGTTTGACTTTCATTTGATTTAATTAGATTTTTTTGTTGTTTTTGACTTTCATTTGATTCAATGAGCTTTGTTGAATGCATTTGACTTTCATTTGATTCAAAAAGCTTTGTTTGAATGTATTTTACTTACATTTGATTCAATTAGCTTTGTTTGAATGTGTTTGACTTTCATTTGATTTGATTAGCTTTGCAGATTGCATTTGACCTTCATTTGATTCAAAAAACACTTTTTGAATGTGTTTGACTTTCATTTGATTCAATTAGTTTGTTTGAATGTGTTTGACTTTCATTTGATTCAATTAGTTTGTTTAAATGTGTTTGACTTTCATTTGATTCAATTAGCTTTATAGAATGCATTTGACTTTCATTTGATTCAATTAGCTCTGTTTGAATGTGTTCGTCTTTCATTTGATTCTATTAGGTTTGTTTGAATGCGTTTAACTTTCATTTGATTCAATTAGCTTTGTAGATTGCATTTGACTTTCATTTAATTCAAATAGCTTTGTTTGAATATGTTTGACTTTCATTTGATTTAATTAGCTTTTTATTGTGTTTGACTTTCATTTGATTTAATTAGATTTTTTTACATGTTTTTGACTTTCATTTGATTTAATTAGCTTTTTTTTATTGTGTTTGACTTTCATTTGATTTAATTAGATTTTTTTTACATGTTTTTGACTTTCATTTGATTCAATTAGCTTTGTTGAATGCATTTGACTTTCATTTGATTCAAAAAGCTTTGTTAGAATGTGTTTGACTTTCATTAGATTTATTTGGCTTTGTTCGAATGTTTTTTACTTCCATTTTATTCAATTAGATTTGTAGAATGCATTTGACTTTCATTCGATTCAAATAGCTTTGTCTGAATGTGTTTGACTTTCATTTGATTTAATTAGGTTTTTTAGATGTTTTTTGACTTTCATTTCATTCAATTAGCTTTGTTAAATGCATTTGACTTTCATTTGATTCAAAAAGCTTGTTTGGATGTGTTTGACTTACATTTGATTCAATTACCTTTGTTTGAATGTGTTTGACTTTCATTTGATTCAATTAGCTCTGTTTGAATATCTTTGACTTTCATTTGATTCAATCAGGTTTGTTTGAATGTGTTTTACTTTCATTTGATTCAATTAGCTTTGTTTGAATGTGTTTGACTTTCATTTAATTCAATTAGATTTATAGAATGCTTTTGACTTTCACTTGATTCAAATAGTTTAATGTGTTTGACTTTCATTTTATTCAATTAGCACTGTTTGAATGTGTTTGACTTTCATTTGATTTGATTAGCTTTGCAGATTGCATTTGACCTTCATTTGATTCAAAAAACTCTTTTTGAATGTGTTTGACTTTCATTTGATTCAATTAGGTTTGTTTGAATGTGTTTGACTTTCATTTGATTTTAGGTTGTTTTAATGTGTTTTACTTTCATTTGATTCAATTAGCTTTGTTTGAATGTGTTTGACTTTCATTTGATTCAATTAGGTTTGTTTGAATGTGTTTGACTTTCATTTGATTCAATTGGCTTTGTTCAAATGTTTTTTACTTTCATTTGATTCAATTAGATTTGTAGAATGCATTTGACTTTCATTTGATTCAAATAGCTTTGTCTGAATATGTTTGACTTTCATTTGATTTAATTAGATTTTTTTTGTTGTTTTTGACTTTCATTTGATTCAATGAGCTTTGTTGAATGCATTTGACTTTCATTTGATTCAAAAAGCTTTGTTTGAATGTATTTGACTTACATTTGATTCAATTAGCTTTGTTTGAATGTGTTTGACTTTCATTTGATTTGATTAGCTTTGCAAATTGCATTTGACCTTCATTTGATTCAAAAAACACTTTTTGAATGTGTTTGACTTTCATTTGATTCAATTAGCTTTGTTTAAATGTGTTTGACTTTCATTTGATTCAATTAGGTTTGTTTGAATGTGTTTGACTTTCATTTGATTCAATTGGCTTTTTTGGAATGTTTTTGACTTTCATTTGATTCAATTAGCTTTGTAGAAAGCATTTGACTTTCAATTGATTCAAATAGCTGTGTTTGAATGTGTTTGACTTTCATTTGATTCAATTAGCTCTATTTGAATGTGTTTGACTTTCATTTGATTCTATTAGGTTTGTTTGAATGTGTTTTACTATAATTTGATTCAATTAGCATTGTTTAAATGTGTTTGACTTTCATTTGACTCAAATAGCTTTATAGAATGCATTTGACTTTCATTTGATTCAATTAGCTCTGTTTGAATGTGTTCGTCTTTCATTTGATTCTATTAGGTTTGTTTGAATGCGTTTAACTTTCATTTGATTCAATTAGCTTTGTAGATTGCATTTGACTTTCATTTAATTCAAATAGCTTTGTTTGAATATGTTTGACTTCATTTGATTTAATTAGCTTTTTTTTTATTGTGTTTGACTTTCATTTGATTTAATTAGATTTTTTTACATGTTTTTTACTTTCATTTGATTTAATTAGCTTTTTTTTATTGTGTTTGACTTTCATTTGATTTAATTAGATTTTTTTACATGTTTTTGACTTTCATTTGATTTAATTAGCTTTTTATTGTGTTTGACTTTCACTTGATTTAATTAGATTTTTTTTACATGTTTTTGACTTTCATTTGATTCAATTAGCTTTGTTGAATGCATTTGACTTTCATTTGATCAAAAAGCTTTGTTAGAATGTGTTTGACTTTCATTAGATTTATTTGGCTTTTTCGAATGTTTTTTACTTTCATTTTATTCAATTAGATTTGTAGAATGCATTTGACTTTCATTCGATTCAAATAGCTTTGTCTGAATGTGTTTGACTTTCATTTGATTTAATTAGGTTTTAGATGTTTTTGACTTTCATTTCATTCAATTAGCTTTGTTAAATGCATTTGACTTTCATTTGATTCAAAAAGCTTGTTTGGATGTGTTTGACTTACATTTGATTCAATTACCTTTGTTTGAATGTGTTTGACTTTCATTTGATTCAATTAGCTCTGTTTGAATATCTTGACTTTCATTTGATTCAATTAGGTTTGTTTGAATGTGTTTTACTTTCATTTGATTCAATTAGCTTTGTTTGAATGTGTTTGACTTTCATTTAATTAATAGATTTATAGAATGCTTTTGACTTTCACTTGATTCAAATAGTTTAATGTGTTTGACTTTCATTTTATTCAATTAGCACTGTTTGAATGTGTTTGACTTTCATTTGATTTGATTAGCTTTGCAGATTGCATTTGACCTTCATTTGATTCAAAAAACTCTTTTTGAATGTGTTTGACTTTCATTTGATTCAATTAGGTTTGTTTGAATGTGTTTGACTTTCATTTGATTCAATTAGGTTTGTTTTAATGTGTTTTACTTTCATTTGATTCAATTAGCACTTTCATTTGATTCAATTAGGTTTGTTTGAATGTGTTTGACTTTCATTTGATTCAATTGGCTTTGTTCAAATGTTTTTTACTTTCATTTGATTCAATTAGATTTGTAGAATGCATTTGACTTTCATTTGATTCAAATAGCTTTGTCTGAATATGTTTGACTTTCATTTGATTTAATTAGATTTTTTTTGTTGTTTTTGACTTTCATTTGATTCAATGAGCTTTGTTGAATGCATTTGACTTTCATTTGATTCAAAAAGCTTTGTTTGAATGTATTTACTTACATTTGATTCAATTAGCTTTGTTTGAATGTTTTGACTTTCATTTGATTTGATTAGCTTTGCAGATTGCATTTGACCTTCATTTGATTCTTTTTGAATGTGTTTGACTTTCATTTGATTCAATTAGCTTTGTTTGAATGTGTTTGACTTTCATTTGATTCAATTAGGTTTGTTTAAATGTGTTTGACTTTCATTTGATTCAATTAGCTTTATAGAATGCATTTGACTTTCATTTGATTCAATTAGCTCTGTTTGAATGTGTTCGTCTTTCATTTGATTCTATTAGGTTTGTTTGAATGCGTTTAACTTTCATTTGATTCAATTAGCTTTGTAGATTGCATTTGACTTTCATTTAATTCAAATAGCTTTGTTTGAATATGTTTGACTTTCATTTGATTTAATTAGCTTTTTTTTATTGTGTTTGACTTTCATTTGATTTAATTAGATTTTTTTACATGTTTTTGACTTTCATTTGATTTAATTAGCTTTTTTTATTGTGTTTGACTTTCATTTGATTTAATTAGATTTTTTTACATGTTTTTGACTTTCATTTGATTCAATTAGCTTTGTTGAATGCATTTGACTTTCATTTGATTCAAAAAGCTTTGTTAGAATGTGTTTGACTTTCATTAGATTTATTTGGCTTTGTTCGAATTTTTTACTTCCATTTATTCAATTAGATTTGTAGAATGCATTTGACTTTCATTCGATTCAAATAGCTTTGTCTGAATGTGTTTGACTTTCATTTGATTTAATTAGGTTTTTTAGATGTTTTTGACTTTCATTTCATTCAATTAGCTTTGTTAAATGCATTTGACTTTCATTTGATTCAAAAAGCTCTGTTTGGATGTGTTTGACTTACATTTGATTCAATTACCTTTGTTTGAATGTGTTTGACTTTCATTTGATTCAATTAGCTCTGTTTGAATATCTTTGACTTTCATTTGATTCAATCAGGTTTGTTTGAATGTGTTTTACTTTCATTTGATTCAATTAGCTTTGTTTGAATGTGTTTGACTTTCATTTAATTCAATTAGATTTATAGAATGCTTTTGACTTTCACTTGATTCAAATAGTTTAATGTGTTTGACTTTCATTTTATTCAATTAGCACTGTTTGAATGTGTTTGACTTTCATTTGATTTGATTAGCTTTGCAGATTGCATTTGACCTTCATTTGATTCAAAAAACTCTTTTTGAATGTGTTTGACTTTCATTTGATTCAATTAGGTTTGTTTGAATGTGTTTGACTTTCATTTGATTCAATTAGGTTGTTTTAATGTGTTTTACTTTCATTTGATTCAATTAGCTTTGTTTGAATGTGTTTGACTTTCATTTGATTCAATTAGGTTTGTTTGAATGTGTTTGACTTTCATTTGATTCAATTGGCTTTGTTCAAATGTTTTTTACTTTCATTTGATTCAATTAGATTTGTAGAATGCATTTGACTTTCATTTGATTCAAATAGCTTTGTCTGAATATGTTTGACTTTCATTTGATTTAATTAGATTTTTTTTGTTGTTTTTGACTTTCATTTGATTCAATGAGCTTTGTTGAATGCATTTGACTTTCATTTGATTCAAAAAGCTTTGTTTGAATGTATTTGACTTACATTTGATTCAATTAGCTTTGTTTGAATGTGTTTGACTTTCATTTGATTTGATTAGCTTTGCAAATTGCATTTGACCTTCATTTGATTCAAAAAACACTTTTTGAATGTGTTTGACTTTCATTTGATTCAATTAGCTTTGTTTAATGTTTTGACTTTCATTTGATTCAATTAGGTTTGTTTGAATGTGTTTGACTTTCATTTGATTCAATTGGCTTTTTTGGAATTTTTTGACTTTCATTTGATTCAATTAGCTTTGTAGAAAGCATTTGACTTTCAATTGATTCAAATAGCTGTGTTTGAATGTGTTTGACTTTCATTTGATTCAATTAGCTCTTTTGAATGTGTTTGACTTTCATTTGATTCTATTAGGTTTGTTTGAATGTGTTTTACTATAATTTGATTCAATTAGCATTGTTTAAATGTGTTTGACTTTCATTTGACTCAAATAGCTTTATAGAATGCATTTGACTTTCATTTGATTCAATTAGCTCTGTTTGAATGTGTTCGTCTTTCATTTGATTCTATTAGGTTTGTTTGAATGCGTTTAACTTTCATTTGATTCAATTAGCTTTGTAGATTGCATTTGACTTTCATTTAATTCAAATAGCTTTGTTTGAATATGTTTGACTTTCATTTGATTTAATTAGCTTTTTTTTTTTGTTTGACTTTCATTTGATTTAATTAGATTTTTTTACACTTTCATTTGATTTAATTTTTTTTATTGTGTTTGACTTTCATTTGATTTAATTAGATTTTTTTACATGTTTTTGACTTTCATTTGATTTAATTAGCTTTTTTTTATTGTGTTTGACTTTCACTTGATTTAATTAGATTTTTTTTACATGTTTTTGACTTTCATTTGATTCAATTAGCTTTGTTGAATGCATTTGACTTTCATTTGATTCAAAAAGCTTTGTTAGAATGTGTTTGACTTTCATTAGATTTATTTGGCTTTGTTCGAATGTTTTTTACTTCATTTTATTCAATTAGATTTGTAGAATGCATTTGACTTTCATTCGATTCAAATAGCTTTGTCTGAATGTGTTTGACTTTCATTTGATTTAATTAGGTTTTTTAGATGTTTTTTGACTTTCATTTCATTCAATTAGCTTTGTTAAATGCATTTGACTTTCATTTGATTCAAAAAGCTGTTTGGATGTGTTTGACTTACATTTGATTCAATTACCTTTGTTTGAATGTGTTTGACTTTCATTTGATTCAATTAGCTCTGTTTGAATATCTTTGACTTTCATTTGATTCAATAGGTTTGTTTGAATGTGTTTTACTTTCATTTGATTCAATTAGCTTTGTTTGAATGTGTTTGACTTTCATTTAATTTAATTAGATTTATAGAATGCTTTTGACTTTCACTTGATTCAAATAGTTTAATGTTTGACTTTCATTTTATTCAATTAGCACTGTTTGAATGTGTTTGACTTTCATTTGATTTGATTAGCTTTGCAGATTGCATTTGACCTTCATTTGATTCAAAAAACTCTTTTTGAATGTGTTTGACTTTCATTTGATTCAATTAGGTTTGTTTGAATGTGTTTGACTTTCATTTGATTCAATTAGGTTTGTTTTAATGTGTTTTACTTTCATTTGATTCAATTAGCTTTGTTTGAATGTGTTTGACTTTCATTTGATTCAATTAGGTTTGTTTGAATGTGTTTGACTTTCATTTGATTCAATTGGCTTTGTTCAAATGTTTTTTACTTTCATTTGATTCAATTAGATTTGTAGAATGCATTTGACTTTCATTTGATTCAAATAGCTTTGTCTGAATATGTTTGACTTTCATTTGATTTAATTAGATTTTTTTTGTTGTTTTTTGACTTTCATTTGATTCAATGAGCTTTGTTGAATGCATTTGACTTTCATTTGATTCAAAAAGCTTTGTTTGAATGTATTTTACTTACATTTGATTCAATTAGCTTTGTTTGAATGTGTTTGACTTTCATTTGATTTGATTAGCTTTGCAGATTGCATTTGACCTTCATTTGATTCAAAAAACACTTTTTTGAATGTGTTTGACTTTCATTTGATTCAATTAGCTTTGTTTGAATGTGTTTGACTTTCATTTGATTCAATTAGTTTGTTTAAATGTGTTTGACTTTCATTTGATTCAATTAGCTTTATAGAATGCATTTGACTTTCATTTGATTCAATTAGCTCTGTTTGAATGTGTTCGTCTTTCATTTGATTCTATTATTTGAATGCGTTTAACTTTCATTTGATTCAATTAGCTTTGTAGATTGCATTTGACTTTCATTTAATTCAAATAGCTTTGTTTGAATATGTTTGACTTTCATTTGATTTAATTAGCTTTTTTTTATTGTGTTTGACTTTCATTTGATTTAATTAGATTTTTTTACATGTTTTTGACTTTCATTTGATTTAATTAGCTTTTTTTTATTGTGTTTGACTTTCATTTGATTTAATTAGTTTTTTTTACATGTTTTTGACTTTCATTTGATTCAATTAGCTTTGTTGAATGCATTTGACTTTCATTTGATTCAAAAAGCTTTGTTAGAATGTGTTTGACTTTCATTAGATTTATTTGGCTTTGTTCGAATGTTTTTTACTTCCATTTTATTCAATTAGATTTGTAGAATGCATTTGATTTTCATTCGATTCAAATAGTTTGTCTGAATGTGTTTGACTTTCATTTGATTTAATTAGGTTTTTTGATGTTTTTACTTTCATTTCATTCAATTAGCTTTGTTAAATGCATTTGACTTTCATTTGATTCAAAAAGCTTTGTTTGGATGTGTTTGACTTACATTTGATTCAATTACCTTTGTTTGAATGTGTTTGACTTTCATTTGATTCAATTAGCTCTGTTTGAATATCTTTGACTTTCATTTGATTCAATCAGGTTTGTTTGAATGTGTTTTACTTTCATTTGATTCAATTAGCTTTGTTTGAATGTGTTTGACTTTCATTTAATTCAATTAGATTTATAGAATGCTTTTGACTTTCACTTGATTCAAATAGTTTAATGTGTTTTGACTTTCATTTTATTCAATTAGCACTGTTTGAATGTGTTTGACTTTCATTTGATTTGATTAGCTTTGCAGATTGCATTTGACCTTCATTTGATTCAAAAAAACTCTTTTTTGAATGTGTTTGACTTTCATTTTGATTCAATTAGGTTTGTTTGAATGTGTTTGACTTCCATTTGATTTAATTAGGTTTGTTTTAATGTGTTTTACTTTCATTTGATTCAATTAGCTTTGTTTGAATGTGTTTGACTTTCATTTGATTCAATTAGGTTTGTTTGAATGTGTTTGACTTTCATTTTTATTCAATTGGCTTTGTTCAAATGTTTTTTTACTTTCATTTGATTCAATTAGATTTGTAGAATGCATTTGACTTTCATTTGATTCAAATAGCTTTGTCTGAATATGTTTGACTTTCATTTGATTTAATTAGATTTTTTTTGTTGTTTTTTGACTTTCATTTGATTCAATGAGCTTTGTTGAATGCATTTGACTTTCATTTGATTCAAAAAGCTTTGTTTGAATGTATTTGACTTACATTTGATTCAATTAGCTTTGTTTGAATGTGTTTGACTTTCATTTGATTTGATTAGCTTTGCAAATTGCATTTGACCTTCATTTGATTCAAAAAACACTTTTTGAATGTGTTTGACTTTCATTTTGATTCAATTAGCTTTGTTTAAATGTGTTTGACTTTCATTTGATTCAATTAGGTTTGTTTTGAATGTGTTTGACTTTCATTTGATTCAATTGGCTTTTTTGGAATGTTTTTGACTTTCATTTGATTCAATTAGCTTTGTAGAAAGCATTTGACTTTCAATTGATTCAAATAGCTGTGTTTGAATGTGTTTGACTTTCATTTGATTCAATTAGCTCTATTTGAATGTGTTTGACTTTCATTTGATTCTATTAGGTTTGTTTGAATGTGTTTTACTATAATTTGATTCAATTAGCATTGTTTAAATGTGTTTGACTTTCATTTGACTCAAATAGCTTTATAGAATGCATTTGACTTTCATTTGATTCAATTAGCTCTGTTTGAATGTGTTCGTCTTTCATTTGATTCTATTAGGTTTGTTTGAATGCGTTTAACTTTCATTTGATTCAATTAGCTTTGTAGATTGCATTTGACTTTCATTTAATTCAAATAGCTTTGTTTGAATATGTTTGACTTTCATTTGATTTAATTAGCTTTTTTTTTTATTGTGTTTGACTTTCATTTGATTTAATTAGATTTTTTTTACATGTTTTTTACTTTCATTTTGATTTAATTAGCTTTTTTTTATTGTGTTTGACTTTCATTTGATTTAATTAGATTTTTTTACATGTTTTTGACTTTCATTTGATTTAATTAGCTTTTTTTTATTGTGTTTGACTTTCACTTGATTTAATTAGATTTTTTTTACATGTTTTTGACTTTCATTTGATTCAATTAGCTTTGTTGAATGCATTTGACTTTCATTTGATCCAAAAAGCTTTGTTAGAATGTGTTTTGACTTTCATTAGATTTATTTGGCTTTGTTCGAATGTTTTTTACTTTCATTTTATTCAATTAGATTTGTAGAATGCATTTGACTTTCATTCGATTCAAATAGCTTTGTCTGAATGTGTTTGACTTTCATTTGATTTAATTAGGTTTTTTAGATTGTTTTTGACTTTCATTTCATTCAATTAGCTTTGTTAAATGCATTTGACTTTCATTTGATTCAAAAAGCTTTGTTTGGATGTGTTTTGACTTACATTTGATTCAATTACCTTTGTTTGAATGTGTTTGACTTTCATTTGATTCAATTAGCTCTGTTTGAATATCATTGACTTTCATTTGATTCAATTAGGTTTGTTTGAATGTGTTTTACTTTCATTTGATTCAATTAGCTTTGTTTTGAATGTGTTTGACTTTCATTTAATTAATATAGATTTTTTTTTACATGTTTTTGACTTTCATTTGATTCAATTAGCATTGTTGAATGCATTTGACTTTCATTTGATCCAAAAAGCTTTGTTAGAATGTGTTTGACTTTCATTAGATTTATTTGGCTTTGTTCGAATGTTTTTTACTTTCATTTTATTCAATTAGATTTGTAGAATGCATTTGACTTTCATTCGATTCAAATAGCTTTGTCTGAATATGTTTGACTTTCATTTGATTTAATTAGATTTTTTTTGTTGTTTTTGACTTTCATTTGATTCAATGAGCTTTGTTGAATGCATTTGACTTTCATTTGATTCAAAAAGCTTTGTTTGAATGTATTTTACTTACATTTGATTCAATTAGCTTTGTTTGAATGTGTTTTGACTTTCATTTGATTTGATTAGCTTTGCAGATTGCATTTGACCTTCATTTGATTCAAAAAACACTTTTTGAATGTGTTTGACTTTCATTTGATTCAATTAGCTTTGTTTGAATGTGTTTGACTTTCATTTGATTCAATTAGGTTTGTTTAAATGTGTTTGACTTTCATTTGATTCAATTAGCTTTATAGAATGCATTTGACTTTCATTTGATTCAATTAGCTCTGTTTGAATGTGTTCGTCTTTCATTTGATTCTATTAGGTTTGTTTGAATGCGTTTAACTTTCATTTGATTCAATTAGCTTTGTAGATTGCATTTGACTTTCATTTAATTCAAATAGCTTTGTTTGAATATGTTTGACTTTCATTTGATTTAATTAGCTTTTTTTTATTGATTTTAACTTTCATTTGATTTATTAGAATTTTTTACATGTTTTTGACTTTCATTTGATTTAATTAGCTTTTTTTTTTATTGTGTTTGACTTTCATTTGATTTAATTAGATTTTTTTACATGTTTTTTACTTTCATTTGATTTAATTAGCTTTGTTAAATGCATTTGACTTTCATTTGATTCAAAAAGCTTTGTTAGAATGTGTTTGACTTTCATTAGATTTATTTGGCTTTGTTCGAATGTTTTTTACTTCCATTTGATTCAATTAGATTTGTAGAATGCATTTGACTTTCATTCGATTCAAATAGCTTTGTCTGAATGTGTTTGACTTTCATTTGATTTAATTAGGTTTTTTAGATGTTTTTGACTTTCATTTCATTCAATTAGCTTTGTTAAATGCATTTGACTTTCATTTAATTCAAAAAGCTCTGTTTGGATGTGTTTGACTTACATTTGATTCAATTACCTTTGTTTGAATGTGTTTGACTTTCATTTGATTCAATTAGCTCTGTTTGAATATCTTTGACTTTTATTTGATTCAATCAGGTTTGTTTGAATGTGTTTTACTTTCATTTGATTCAATTAGCTTTGTCTGAATGTGTTTGACTTTCATTTAATTCAATTAGATTTATAGAATGCTTTTGACTTTCACTTGATTCAAATAGTTTAATGTGTTTGACTTTCATTTTATTCAATTAGCACTGTTTGAATGTGTTTGACTTTCATTTGATTTGATTAGCTTTGCAGATTGCATTTGACCTTCATTTGATTCAAAAAACTCTTTTTGAATGTGTTTGACTTTCATTTGATTCAATTAGGTTTGTTTGAATGTGTTTGACTTTCATTTGATTCAATTAGGTTTGTTTTAATGTGTTTTACTTTCATTTGATTCAATTAGCTTTGTTTGAATGTGTTTGACTTTCATTTGATTCAATTAGGTTTGTTTGAATGTGTTTGACTTTCATTTGATTCAATTGGCTTTGTTCAAATGTTTTTTACTTTCATTTGATTCAATTAGATTTGTAGAATGCATTTGACTTTCATTTGATTCAAATAGCTTTGTCTGAATATGTTTGACTTTCATTTGATTTAATTAGATTTTTTTTGTTGTTTTTGACTTTCATTTGATTCAATGAGCTTTGTTGAATGCATTTGACTTTCATTTGATTCAAAAAGCTTTGTTTGAATGTATTTGACTTTCATTTGATTCAATTAGCTGTGTTTTGAATGTGTTTGACTTTCATTTGATTCAATTAGGTTTGTTTAAATGTGTTTTGACTTTCATTTGATTCAATTAGCTTTATAGAATGCATTTGACTTTCATTTGATTCAATTAGCTCTGTTTGAATGTGTTCGTCTTTCATTTGATTCTATTAGGTTTGTTTGAATGCGTTTAACTTTCATTTGATTCAATTAGCTTTGTAGATTGCATTTGACTTTCATTTAATTCAAATAGCTTTGTTTGAATATGTTTGACTTTCATTTGATTTAATTAGCTTTTTTTTTATTGTGTTTAACTTTCATTTGATTTAATTAGATTTTTTTTACATGTTTTTGACTTTCATTTGATTTAATTAGCTTTTTTTTTATTGTGTTTGACTTTCATTTGATTTAATTAGATTTTTATTACATGTTTTTTACTTTCATTTGATTCAATTAGCTTTGTTGAATGCATTTGACTTTCATTTGATTCAAAAAGCTTTGTTATAATGTGTTTGACTTTCATTAGATTTATTTGGCTTTGTTCGAATGTTTTTTACTTCCATTTGATTCAATTAGATTTGTAGAATGCATTTGACTTTCATTCGATTCAAATAGCTTTGTCTGAATGTGTTTGACTTTCATTTGATTTAATTAGGTTTTTTAGATGTTTTTGACTTTCATTTCATTCAATTAGCTTTGTTAAATGCATTTGACTTTCATTTAATTCAAAAAGCTCTGTTTGGATGTGTTTGACTTACATTTGATTCAATTACCTTTGTTTGAATGTGTTTGACTTTCATTTGATTCAATTAGCTCTGTTTGAATATCTTTGACTTTTATTTGATTCAATCAGGTTTGTTTGAATGTGTTTTACTTTCATTTGATTCAATTAGCTTTGTTTGAATGTGTTTGACTTTCATTTAATTCAATTAGATTTATAGAATGCTTTTGACTTTCACTTGATTCAAATAGTTTAATGTGTTTGACTTTCATTTTATTCAATTAGCACTGTTTGAATGTGTTTGACTTTCATTTGATTTGATTAGCTTTGCAGATTGCATTTGACCTTCATTTGATTCAAAAAACTCTTTTTGAATGTGTTTGACTTTCATTTGATTCAATTAGGTTTGTTTGAATGTGTTTGACTTTCATTTGATTCAATTAGGTTTGTTTTATTGTGTTTTACTTTCATTTGATTCAATTAGCTTTGTTTGAATGTGTTTGACTTTCATTTGATTCAATTAGGTTTGTTTGAATGTGTTTGACTTTCATTTGATTCAATTGGCTTTGTTCAAATGTTTTTTTACTTTCATTTGATTCAATTAGATTTGTAGAATGCATTTGACTTTCATTTTATTCAAATAGCTTTGTCTGAATATGTTTGACTTTCATTTGATTTAATTAGATTTTTTTTGTTGTTTTTGACTTTCATTTGATTCAATGAGCTTTGTTGAATGCATTTGACTTTCATTTGATTCAAAAAGCTTTGTTTGAATGTATTTGACTTACATTTGATTCAATTAGCTTTGTTTGAATGTGTTTGACTTTCATTTGATTTGATTAGCTTTGCAGATTGCATTTGACCTTCATTTGATTCAAAAAACTCTTTTTGAATGTGTTTGGCTTTCATTTGATTCAATTAGCTCTGTTTGAATGTGTTTGACTTTCATTTGATTCAATTAGGTTTGTTTTAATGTGTTTTACTTTCATTTGATTCAATTAGCTTTGTTTGAATGTGTTTGACTTTCATTTGATTCAATTAGCTTTATAGAATGCATTTGACTTTCATTTGATTCAAATAGTTTTGTTTGAATGTTTTTGACCTTTTATTGATTTAATTTGAATTTTTTAGATGTTTTTTACTTTCATTTGATTCAATTAGATTTGTAGAATGCATATGACTTTCAGTTGATACAAATAGCTTTGTCTGAATGTGTTTGACTTTCATTTGATTTAATTAGATTTTTTTAGATGTTTTTGACTTTCGTTTGATTCAATTAGCTTTGTTGAACGCATTTGACTTTCATTTTATTCAAAAAGCTCTATTTGAATGTGTTTGACTTAAGTTTTATCCAATTAGCTCTATTTGAATTTTTTAAATGTTTTTTACTTTCATTTGATTCAATTAGGTTTGTTTTAATGTGTTTTTCTTTCATTTGATTCAAATTAGCTTTGTTTGAATGTGTTTGACTTTCATTTGATTCAATTAGGTTTGTTTGAATGTGTTTGACTTTCATTTGATTCAATTGGCTTTGTTCAAATGTTTTTTACTTTCATTTGATTCAATTAGATTTGTAGAATGCATTTGACTTTCATTTGATTCAATTAGCTTTGTCTGAATGTGTTTGACTTTCATTTGATTTAATTAGATTTTTTTTGTTGTTTTTGACTTTCATTTGATTCAATGAGCTTTGTTGAATGCATTTGACTTTCATTTGATTCAAAAAGCTTTGTTTGAATATATTTTACTTACATTTGATTCAATTAGCTTTGTTTGAATGTGTTTTGACTTTCATTTGATTTGATTAGCTTTGCAGATTGCATTTGACCTTCATTTGATTCAAAAAACACTTTTTGAATGTGTTTGACTTTCATTTGATTCAATTAGCTTTGTTTGAATGTGTTTGACTTTCATTTGATTCAATTAGGTTTGTTTGAATGTCTTTGACTTTCATTTGATTCAATTGGCTTTTTTGGAATGTTTTTGACTTTCATTTGATTCAATTAGCTTTGTAGAAATCATTTGACTTTCAATTGATTCAAATAGCTGTGTTTGAATGTGTTTGACTTTCATTTGATTCAATTAGCTCTATTTGAATGTGTTTGACTTTCATTTGATTCTATTAGGTTTGTTTGAATGTGTTTTACTATAATTTGATTCAATTAGCATTGTTTAAATGTGTTTGACTTTCATTTGATTCAATTAGCTTTATAGAATGCATTTGACTTTCATTTGATTCAATTAGCTCTGTTTGAATGTGTTCGTCTTTCATTTGATTCTATTAGGTTTGTTTGAATGCGTTTAACTTTCATTTGATTCAATTAGCTTTGTAGATTGCATTTGACTTTCATTTAATTCAAATAGCTTTGTTTGAATATGTTTGACTTTCATTTTATTTAATTAGCTTTTTTTTATTGTGTTTGACTTTCATTTGATTTAATTAGATTTTTTTTACATGTTTTTGACTTTCATTTGATTCAATTAGCTTTGTTGAATGCATTTGACTTTCATTTGATTCAAAAAGCTTTGTTAGAATGTGTTTGACTTTCATTAGATTTATTTGGCTTTGTTCGAATGTTTTTTACTTCCATTTTATTCAATTAGATTTGTAGAATGCATTTGACTTTCATTCGATTCAAATAGCTTTGTCTGAATGTGTTTGACTTTCATTTGATTTAATTAGGGTTTTTAGATGTTTTTGACTTTCATTTCATTCAATTAGCTTTGTTAAATGCATTTGACTTTCATTTGATTCAAAAAGCTCTGTTTGGATGTGTTTGACTTACATTTGATTCAATTACCTTTGTTTGAATGTGTTTGACTTTCATTTGATTCAATTAGCTCTGTTTGAATATCTTTGACTTTCATTTGATTCAATCAGGTTTGTTTGAATGTGTTTTACTTTCATTTGATTCAATTAGCTTTGTTTGAATGTGTTTGACTTTCATTTAATTCAATTAGATTTATAGAATGCTTTTGACTTTCACTTGATTCAAATAGTTTAATGTGTTTGACTTTCATTTTATTCAATTAGCACTGTTTGAATGTGTTTGACTTTCATTTGATTTGATTAGCTTTGCAGATTGCATTTGACCTTCACTTGATTCAAAAAACTCTTTTTGAATGTGTTTGACTTTCATTTGATTCAATTAGGTTTGTTTGAATGTGTTTGACTTTCATTTGATTCAATTAGGTTTGTTTTATTGTGTTTTACTTTCATTTGATCCAATTAGCTTTGTTTGAATGTGTTTGACTTTCATTTGATTCAATTAGGTTTGTTTGAATGTGTTTGACTTTCATTTGATTCAATTGGCTTTGTTCAAATGTTTTTTACTTTCATTTGATTCAATTAGATTTGTAGAATGCATTTGACTTTCATTTGATTCAAATAGCTTTCTCTGAATATGTTTGACTTTCATTTGATTTAATTAGATTTTTTTGTTGTTTTTGACTTTCATTTAATTCAATGAGCTTTGTTGAATGCATTTGACTTTCATTTGATTCAAAAAGCTTTGTTTGAATGTATTTGACTTACATTTGATTCAATTAGCTTTGTTTGAATGTGTTTGACTTTCATTTGATTTGATTAGCTTTGCAGATTGCATTTGACCTTCATTTGATTCAAAAAACTCTTTTTGAATGTGTTTGGCTTTCATTTGATTCAATTAGCTCTGTTTGAATGTGTTTGACTTTCATTTGATTCAATTAGGTTTGTTTAAATGTGTTTTACTTTCATTTGATTCAATTAGCTTTGTTTGAATGTGTTTGACTTTCATTTGATTCAATTAGCTTTATAGAATGCATTTGACTTTCATTTGATTCAAATAGTTTTGTTTGAATGTGTTTGACCTTTTATTGATTTAATTTGAATTTTTTAGATGTTTTTTACTTTCATTTGATTCAATTAGATTTGTAGAATGCATATGACTTTCAGTTGATACAAATAGCTTTGTCTGAATGTGTTTGACTTTCATTTGATTTAATTAGATTTTTTTAGATGTTTTTGACTTTCGTTTGATTCAATTAGCTTTGTTGAACGCATTTGACTTTCATTTTATTCAAAAAGCTCTATTTGAATGTGTTTGACTTAAGTTTTATCCAATTAGCTCTATTTGAATTTTTTAAATGTTTTTTACTTTCATTTGATTCAATTAGGTTTATTTTAATGTGTTTTACTTTCATTTGATTCAAATTAGCTTTGTTTGAATGTGTTTGACTTTCATTTGATTCAATTAGGTTTGTTTGAATGTGTTTGACTTTCATTTGATTCAATTGGCTTTGTTCAAATGTTTTTTACTTTCATTTGATTCAATTAGATTTGTAGAAAGCATTTGACTTTCATTTGATTCAAATAGCTTTGTCTGAATGTGTTTGACTTTCATTTGATTTAATTAGATTTTTTTTGTTACTTTTGACTTTCATTTGATTCAATGAGCTTTGTTGAATGCATTTGACTTTCATTTGATTCAAAAAGTTTGTTTGAATGTATTTGACTTACATTTGATTCAATTAGCTTTGTTTGAATGTGTTTGACTTTCATTTGATTTGATTAGCTTTAAAGATTGCATTTGACCTTCATTTGATTCAAAAAACACTTTTTGAATGTGTTTGACTTTCATTTGATTCAATTAGCTTTGTTTGAATGTGTTTGACTTTCATTTGATTCAATTAGGTTTGTTTGAATGTCTTTGACTTTCATTTGATTCAATTGGCTTTTTTGGAATGTTTTTGACTTTCATTTGATTCAATTAGCTTTGTAGAAATCATTTGACTTTCAATTGATTCAAATAGCTGTGTTTGAATGTGTTTGACTTTCATTTGATTCAATTAGCTCTATTTGAATGTGTTTGACTTTCATTTGATTCTATTAGGTTTGTTTGAATGTGTTTTACTATAATTTGATTCAATTAGCATTGTTTAAATGTGTTTGACTTTCATTTGATTCAATTAGCTTTATAGAATGCATTTGACTTTCATTTGATTCAATTAGCTCTGTTTGAATGTGTTCGTCTTTCATTTGATTCTATTAGGTTTGTTTGAATGCGTTTAACTTTCATTGGATTCAATTAGCTTTGTAGATTGCATTTGACTTTCATTTAATTCAAATAGCTTTGTTTGAATATGTTTGACTTTCATTTGATTTAATTAGCTTTTTTTTATTGTGTTTGACTTTCATTTGATTTAATTAGATTTTTTTACATGTTTTTGACTTTCATTTGATTTAATTAGCTTTTTTTTTATTGTGTTTGACTTTCATTTGATTTAATTAGATTTTTTTTACATGTTTTTGACTTTCATTTGATTCAATTAGCTTTGTTGAATGCATTTGACTTTCATTTGATTCAAAAAGCTTTGTTAGAATGTGTTTGACTTTCATTAGATTTATTTGGCTTTGTTCGAATGTTTTTTACTTCCATGTTATTCAATTAGATTTGTAGAATGCATTTGACTTTCATTCGATTCAAATAGCTTTGTCTGAATGTGTTTGACTTTCATTTGATTTAATTAGGTTTTTTAGATGTTTTTGACTTTCATTTCATTCAATTAGCTTTGTTAAATGCATTTGACTTTCATTTGATTCAAAAAGCTCTGTTTGAATATCTTTGACTTTCATTTGATTCAATGAGGTTTGTTTGAATGTGTTTTACTTTCATTTGATTCAATTAGCTTTGTTTGAATGTGTTTGACTTTCATTTGATTCAATTAGTTTTGTTTGAATGTGTTTGACCTTTTATTGATTTAATTTGAATTTTTTAGATGTTTTTTACTTTCATTTGATTCAATTAGATTTGTAGAATGCATATGACTTTCAGTTGATACAAATAGCTTTGTCTGAATGTGTTTGACTTTCATTTGATTTAATTAGATTTTTTTAGATGTTTTTGAATTTCGTTTGATTCAATTAGCTTTGTTGAACGCATTTGACTTTCATTTTATTCAAAAAGCTCTATTTGAATGTGTTTGACTTAAGTTTTATCCAATTAGCTCTATTTGAATTTTTTAAATGTTTTTTACTTTCATTTGATTCAATTAGGTTTGTTTTAATGTGTTTTACTTTCATTTGATTCAAATTAGCTTTGTTTGAATGTGTTTGACTTTCATTTGATTCAATTAGGTTTGTTTGAATGTGTTTGACTTTCATTTGATTCAATTGGCTTTGTTCAAATGTTTTTTACTTTAATTTGATTCAATTAGATTTGTAGAAAGCATTTGACTTTCATTTGATTCAAATAGCTTTGTCTGAATGTGTTTGACTTTCATTTGATTTAATTAGATTTTTTTTGTTGTTTTTGACTTTCATTTGATTCAATGAGCTTTGTTGAATGCATTTGACTTTCATTTGATTCAAAAAGTTTGTTTGAATGTATTTGACTTACATTTGATTCAATTAGCTTTGTTTGAATGTGTTTGACTTTCATTTGATTTGATTAGCTTTAAAGATTGCATTTGACCTTCATTTGATTCAAAAAACACTTTTTGAATGTGTTTGACTTTCATTTGATTCAATTAGCTTTGTTTGAATGTGTTTGACTTTCATTTGATTCAATTAGGTTTGTTTGAATGTCTTTGACTTTCATTTGATTCAATTGGCTTTTTTGGAATGTTTTTGACTTTCATTTGATTCAATTAGCTTTGTAGAAATCATTTGACTTTCAATTGATTCAAATAGCTGTGTTTGAATGTGTTTGACTTTCATTTGATTCAATTAGCTCTATTTGAATGTGTTTGACTTTCATTTGATTCTATTAGGTTTGTTTGAATGTGTTTTACTATAATTTGATTCAATTAGCATTGTTTAAATGTGTTTGACTTTCATTTGATTCAATTAGCTTTATAGAATGCATTTGACTTTCATTTGATTCAATTAGCTCTGTTTGAATGTGTTCGTCTTTCATTTGATTCTATTAGGTTTGTTTGAATGCGTTTAACTTTCATTGGATTCAATTAGCTTTGTAGATTGCATTTGACTTTCATTTAATTCAAATAGCTTTGTTTGAATATGTTTGACTTTCATTTGATTTAATTAGCTTTTTTTTTATTGTGTTTGACTTTCATTTGATTTAATTAGATTTTTTTACATGTTTTTGACTTTCATTTGATTTAATTAGCTTTTTTTTATTGTGTTTGACTTTCATTTGATTTAATTAGATTTTTTTTACATGTTTTTGACTTTCATTTGATTCAATTAGCTTTGTTGAATGCATTTGACTTTCATTTGATTCAAAAAGCTTTGTTAGAATGTGTTTGACTTTCATTAGATTTATTTGGCTTTGTTCGAATGTTTTTTACTTCCATGTTATTCAATTAGATTTGTAGAATGCATTTGACTTTCATTCGATTCAAATAGCTTTGTCTGAATGTGTTTGACTTTCATTTGATTTAATTAGGTTTTTTAGATGTTTTTGACTTTCATTTCATTCAATTAGCTTTGTTAAATGCATTTGACTTTCATTTGATTCAAAAAGCTCTGTTTGAATATCTTTGACTTTCATTTGATTCAATGAGGTTTGTTTGAATGTGTTTTACTTTCATTTGATTCAATTAGCTTTGTTTGAATGTGTTCGACTTTCATTTAATTCAATTAGATTTATAGAATGCTTTTGACTTTCACTTGATTTAAATAGTTTAATGTGTTTGACTATCATTTTATTCAATTAGCACTGTTTGAATGTGTTTGAATTTCATTTGATTTGATTAGCTTTGCAGATTGCATTTGACCTTCATTTGATTCAAAAAACTCTTTTTGAATGTGTTTGACTTTCATTTGATTCAATTAGCTCTGTTTGAATGTGTTTGACTTTCATTTGATTCAATTAGGTTTGTTTTAATGTGTTTTACTTTCATTTGATTTAATTAGCTTTGTTTGAATGTGTTTGACTTTCATTTGATTCAATTAGGTTTGTTTGAATGTGTTTGACTTTCATTTGATTCAATTGGCTTTGTTCAAATGTTTTTTACTTTCATTTGATTCAATTAGATTTGTAGAATGCATTTGACTTTCATTTGATTCAAATAGCTTTGTTTGAATGTGTTTGGTTTTCATTTGATTTAATTAGATTTTTTTTGTTATTTTTGACTTTCATTTGATTCAATGAGCTTTGTTGAATGCATTTGACTTTCATTTGATTCAAAAAGCTTTGTTTGAATGTATTTGACTTACATTTGATTCAATTAGCTTTGTTTGAATGTGTTTGACTTTCATTTGATTTGATTAGCTTTGCAGATTGCATTTGACCTTCATTTGATTCAAAAAACACTTTTTGAATGTGTTTGACTTTCATTTGATTCAATTAGCTTTGTTTGAATGTGTTTGACTTTCATTTGATTCAATTAGGTTTGTTTGAATGTGTTTGACTTTCATTTGATTCAATTGGCTTTTTTGGAATGTTTTTGACTTTCATTTGATTCAATTAGCTTTGTAAAAAGCATTTGACTTTCAATTGATTCAAATAGCTGTGTTTGAATGTGTTTGACTTTCATTTGATTCAATTAGCTCTATTTGAATGTGTTTGACTTTCATTTGATTCTATTAGGTTTGTTTGAATGTGTTTTACTATAATTTGATTCAATTAGCATTGTTTAAATGTGTTTGACTTTCATTTGATTCAATTAGCTTTATAGAATACATTTGACTTTCATTTGATTCAATTAGCTTTGTTTGAATGTGTTCGTCTTTCATTTGATTCTATTAGGTTTGTTTGAATGCGTTTAACTTTCATTTGATTCAATTAGCTTTGTAGATTGCATTTGACTTTCATTTAATTCAAATAGCTTTGTTTGAATATGTTTGACTTTCATTTGATTTAATTAGATTTTTTTAGATGTTTTTGACTTTCGTTTGATTCAATTAGCTTTGTTGAACGCATTGTACTTTCATTTTATTCAAAAAGCTCTATTTGAATGTGTTTGACTTAAGTTTTACCCAATTAGCTTTGTTTCAATGTGTTTGACTTTCATTTGATTCAATTAGCTTTGTAGATTGCGTTTGACCTTCATTTGATTCAAAAAGCTCGTTTTGAATGTGTTTGACTTTCATTTTATTTCATTATCTCTGTCTGAATGATTTTGACATTCATTTGATTCAATTAGGTTTGTTTGAATATGTTTGACTTTCATTTGATTCAATTGGCTTTGTTCGAATGTTTTTGACTTTCATTTGATTTAATTAGCTTTGTAGAATGCATTTGACTTTCATTTGATTCAAATAGCTTTGTCTGAATGTGATTGACTTTCATTTGATTTAATTAGGTTTTTTTTGGATATTTTTGACTTTAATTTGATTCAATTAGCTTTGTTGAATGCATTTGACTTTCATTTGATTCAAAAAGCTATGTTTGAATGTGTTTGACTTACTTTTCATTCAAATAGCTTTGTTTGAATGTGTTTAACTTTCAATTGATTCAATTAGCTTTGTAGATTAAATTTGACCTTAATTTGATTCAAAAAGATCTTTTTGAATGGGTTTGACTTTTATTTGATTCAATTAGCTCATTTTGAATGTGTTCGTCTTTCATTTGATTCTATAAGGTTTGTTTGAAAGTGTTTAAATTTCATTTGATTCAATTAGCTTTGTAGATTGCATTTGACTTTTATTTAATTCAAATAGCTTTGTTTGAATGTGTTTGACTTTCATTTGATTTAATTAGCTTTTTTTTATTTTGTTTGACTTTCATTTGATTTAATTAGATTTTTTTTAGATGTTTTTTACTTTCATTTGATTCAATTAGCTTTGTTTAATGCATTTGACTTTCATTTGATTCAAAAAGCTTTGTTTGAATGTGTTTGACTTTCATTGGATTCAATTGGCTTTATTCGATTGTTTTTTACTTCCATTTGATTCAAATAGATTTGTAGAATGCATTTGACTTTCTTTCGATTCAAATAGCTTTGTCTGAATGTGTTTGACTTTCATTTGATTTAATTAGGTTTTTTAGATGTTTTTGACTTTCATTTCATTCAATTAGCTTTGTTAAATGCATTTGACTTTCATTTGATTCAAAAAGCTATGTTTGGATGTGTTTGACTTACATTTGATTCAATTACCTTTGTTTGAATGTGTTTGACTTTCATTTGATTCAATTAGCTCTGTCTGAATGATTTTGACTTTCATTTGATTCAATTAGGTTTCTTTGAATGTGTTTTACTTTCATTTGATTCAATTAGCTTTGTTTGAATGTGTTTGACTTTCATTTAATTCAATTAGATTTATTGAATGCTTTTGACTTTCACTTGATTCAAATAGTTTAATGTGTTTGACTTTCATTTTATTCAATTAGCACTGTTTGAATGTGTTTGACTTTCATTTGATTCAGATAGGTTTGTTTGAATGTGTTTGACTTTCATTTGATTCAATTGGCTTTGTTCAAATGTTTTTTACTTTCATTTCATTCAATTAGATTTGTAGAATGCATTTGACTTTCATTTGATTCAAATAGCTTTGTCTGAATGTGTTTGACTTTCATTTGATTAAATTAGATTTTTTTAGATGTTTTTGACTTTCATTTGATTCAATGAGCTTTGTTGAATGCATTTGACTTTCATTTGATTCAATTAGGTTTGTTTGAATGTGTTTGACTTTCATTTGATTCAATTAGCTTTGTTTGAAAGTGTTTGACTTTCATTTGATTCAATTAGCTTTATAGAATGCTTTTGACTTTCATTTGATTCAAATAGTTTTGTTTGAATGTGTTTGACCTTTTATTGATTTAATTTGAATTTTTTAGATGTTTTTCCTTTCATTTGATTCAATTAGATTTGTAGAATGCATTTGAATTTCATTTGATTCAAATAGCTTTGTCTGAATGTGTTTGTCTTTTATTTGATTTAATTAGATTTTTTTTAAATTTTTTTTACTTTTGTTTGATTTAATATGCTTTGTAGATTGCATTTGACTTTCATTTAATTCAATTAACTTTGTAGATTGCATTTGACCTTCATTTGATCTAATCAGCTTTGTTTGAATGTGTTTGACTTTCATTTGATTCAATTAGCTTTGTTTGAATGTGTTTGACTTTCATTTGATTCAATTAGGTTTGTTTGAATGTGTTTGACTTTCATTTGATTCAATTGGCTTTTTTGGAATGTTTTTGACTTTCATTTGATTCAATTAGCTTTGTAGAAAGCATTTGACTTTCAATTGATTCAAATAGCTGTGATTGAATGTGTTTGACTTTCATTTGATTCTATTAGGTTTGTTTGAATGTGTTTTACTATAATTTGATTCAATTAGCTTTGTTTAAATGTGTTTGACTTTCATTTGATTCAATTAGCTTTATAGAATGCATTTGACTTTCATTTGATTCAATTAGCTCTGTTTGAATGTGTTCGTCTTTCATTTGATTCTATTAGGTTTGTTTGAATGCGTTTAACTTTCATTTGATTCAATTAGCTTTGTAGATTGCATTTGACTTTCATTTAATTCAAATAGCTTTGTTTGAATATGTTTGACTTTCATTTGATTTAATTAGCTTTTTTTTTATTGTGTTTAACTTTCATTTGATTTAATTAGATTTTTTTACATGTTTTTGACTTTCATTTGATTTAATTAACTTTTTTTTATTGTGTTTGACTTTCACTTGGTTTAATTAGATTTTTTTTACATGTTTTTTACTTTCATTTGATTCAATTAGCTTTGTTGAATGCATTTGACTTTCATTTGATTTAAAAAGCTTTGTTAGAATGTGTTTGACTTTCATTAGATTTATTTGGCTTTGTTCGAATGTTTTTTACTTCCATTTGATTCAATTAGATTTGTAGAATGCATTTGACTTTCATTCGATTCAAATAGCTTTGTCTGAACGTGTTTGACTTTCATTTGATTTAATTAGGTTTTTTAGATGTTTTTGACTTTCATTTCATTCAATTAGCTTTGTTAAATGCATTTGACTTTCATTTGATTCAAAAAGCTCTGTTTGGATGTGTTTGACTTACATTTGATTCAATTACCTTTGTTTGAATGTGTTTGACTTTCATTTGATTCTATTAGCTCTGTTTGAATATCTTTGACTTTTATTTGATTCAATCAGGTTTGTTTGAATGTGTTTTACTTTCATTTGATTCAATTAGCTTTGTTTGAATGTGTTTGACTTTCATTTAATTCAATTAGATTTATAGAATGCTTTTGACTTTCACTTGATTCAAATAGTTTAATGTGTTTGACTTTCATTTTATTCAATTAGCACTGTTTGAATGTGTTTGACTTTTATTTGATTTGATTAGCTTTGCAGATTGCATTTGACCTTCTTTTGATTCAAAAAACTCTTTTTGAATGTGTTTGACTTTCATTTGATTCAATTAGCTCTGTTTGAATGTGTTTGACTTTCATTTGATTCAATTAGGTTTGTTTTAATGTGTTTTACTTTCATTTGATTCAATTAGCTTTGTTTGAATGTGTTTGACTTTCATTTGATTCAATTAGGTTTGTTTGAATGTGTTTGACTTTCATTTGATTCAATTGGCTTTGTTCAAATGTTTTTTACTTTCGTTTGATTTAATTAGATTTGTAGAATGCATTTGACTTTCATTTGATTCAAATAGCTTTGTTTGAATGTGTTTGACTTTCATTTGATTTAATTAGATTTTTTTTGTTGTTTTTGACTTTCATTTGATTCAATGAGCTTTGTTGAATGCATTTGACTTTCATTTGATTCAAAAAGCTTTGTTTGAATGTATTTGACTTACATTTGATTCAATTAACTTTGTTTGAATGTGTTTTACTTTCATTTGATTTTATTAGCTTTGCAGATTGCATTTGACCTTCATTTGATTCAAAAAACTCTTTTTGAATGTGTTTGGCTTTCATTTGATTCAATTAGCTCTGTTTGAATGTGTTTGACTTTAATTTGATTCAATTTGGTTTGTTTTAATGTGTTTTAGTTTCATTTGATTCAATTAGCTTTGTTTGAATGTGTTTGACTTTCATTTGATTCAATTAGCTTTGTTTGAATGTGTTTGACTTTCAGTTGATACAAATAGCTTTGTCTGAATGTGTTTGACTTTCATTTGATTTAATTAGATTTTTTTAGATGTTTTTTACTTTCGTTTGATTCAATTAGCTTTGTTGAACGCATTTGACTTTCATTTTATTCAAAAAGCTCTATTTGAATGTGTTTGACTTAAGTTTTATCCAATTAGCTTTGTTTCAATGTGTTTGACTTTCATTTGATTCAATTAGCTTTGTAAATTGCGTTTGACCTTCATTTGATTCAAAAAGCTCGTTTTGAATGTGTTTGACTTTCATTTTATTTAATTAGCTCTGTCTGAATGATTTTGACTTTCATTTGATTCAATTAGGTTTGTTTGAATATGTTTGACTTTCATTTGATTCAATTGGCTTTGTTCGAATGTTTTTGACTTTCATTTGATTTAATTAGCTTTGTAGAATGCATTTGACTTTCATTTGATTCAAATAGCTTTGTCTGAATTTGATTGACTTTCATTTGATTTAATTAGGTTTTTTTTGGATATTTTTTACTTTAATTTGATTCAATTAGCTTTGTTGAATGCATTTGACTTTCATTTGATTCAAAAAGCTCTGTTTGAATGTGTTTGACTTACATTTCATTCAAATAGCTTTGTTTGAATGTGTTTAACTTTCAATTGATTCAATTAGCTTTGTAGATTATATTTGACCTTAATTTGATTCAAAAAGATCTTTTTGAATGGGTTTGACTTTTATTTGATTCAATTAGCTCATTTTGAATGTGTTCGTCTTTCATTTGATTCTATTAGGTTTGTTTGAAAGTGTTTAAATTTCATTTGATTCAATTAGCTTTGTAGATTGCATTTGACTTTCATTTAATTCAAATAGCTTTGTTTGAATGTGTTTGACTTTCATTTGATTTAATTAGCTTTTTTTTTATTTTGTTTGACTTTCATTTGATTTAATTAGATTTTTTTTAGATATTTTTTACTTTCATTTGATTCAATTAGCTTTGTTGAATGCATTTGACTTTCATTTGATTCAAAAAGCTTTGTTTGAATGTGTTTGACTTTCATTGGATTCAATTGGCTTTATTCGATTGTTTTTTACTTCCATTTGATTCAAATAGATTTGTAGAATGCATTTGACTTTCATTCGATTCAAATAGCTTTGTCTGAATGTGTTTGACTTTCATTTGATTTAATTAGGTTTTTTAGATGTTTTTTACTTTCATTTCATTCAATTAGCTTTGTTAAATGCATTTGACTTTCATTTGATTCAAAAAGCTATGTTTGGATGTGTTTGACTTACATTTGATTCAATTACCTTTGTTTGAATGTGTTTGACTTTCATTTGATTCAATTAGCTCTGTTTGAATATCTTTGACTTTCATTTGATTCAATTAGGTTTGTTTGAATGTGTTTTACATTCATTTGATTCAATTAGCTTTGTTTGAATGTGTTTGACTTTCATTTAATTCAATTAGATTTATTGAATGCTTTTGACTTTAACTTGATTCAAATAGTTTAATGTGTTTGACTTTCATTTTATTCAATTAGCACTGTTTGAATGTGTTTGACTTTCATTTGATTCATATAGGTTTGTTTGAATGTGTTTGACTTTCATTTGATTCAAATGGCTTTCTTCAAATGTTTTTTTACTTTCATTTCATTCAATTAGATTTGTAGAATGCATTTGACTTTCATTTGATTCAAATAGCTTTGTCTGAATGTGTTTGACTTTCATTTGATTAAATTAGATTTTTTTAGATATTTTTGACTTTCATTTGATTCAATGAGCTTTGTTGAATGCATTTGACTTTCATTTGATTCAATTAGGTTTGTTTGAATGTGTTTGACTTTCATTTGATTCAACTAGCTTTGTTTGAAAGTGTTTGACTTTCATTTGATTCAATTAGCTTTATAGAATGCTTTTGACTTTCATTTGATTCAAAAAACTCTTTTTGAATGTGTTTGGCTTTCATTTGATTCAATTAGCTCTGTTTGAATGTGTTTGACTTTCATTTGATTCAATTAGGTTTGTTTTAATGTGTTTTACTTTCATTTGATTCAATTAGCTTTGTTTGAATGTGTTTGACTTTCATTTGATTCAATTAGCTTTATAGAATGCATTTGACTTTCATTTGATTCAAATAGTTTTGTTTGAATGTGTTTGACCTTTTATTGATTTAATTTGAATTTTTTAGATGTTTTTTACTTTCATTTGATTCAATTAGATTTGTAGAATGCATATGACTTTCAGTTGATACAAATAGCTTTGTCTGAATGTGTTTGACTTTCATTTGATTTAATTAGATTTTTTTAGATGTTTTTGACTTTCGTTTGATTCAATTAGCTTTGTTGAACGCATTTGACTTTCATTTTATTCAAAAAGCTCTATTTGAATGTGTTTGACTTAAGTTTTATCCAATTTGCTTTGTTTCAATGTGTTTGACTTTCATTTGATTCAATTAGCTTTGTAGATTGCGTTTAACCTTCATTTGATTCAAAAAGCTCTTTTTGAATGTGTTTGACTTTCATTTTATTTAATTAGCTCTGTTTGAATGATTTTGACTTTCATTTGATTCAATTAGGTTTGTTTGAATGTTTTTGACTTTCATTTTATTCAATTGGCTTTGTTCAAATGTTTTTGACTTTCATTTCATTTAATTAGTTTTGTAGAATGCATTTTACTTTCATTTGATTCAAATAGCTTTGTCTGAATGTGATTGACTTTCATTTGATTTAATTAGGTTTTTTTTGGATATTTTTGACTTTAATTTGATTCAATTAGCTTTGTTGAATGCATTTAACTTTCATTTGATTCAAAAAGCTCTGTTTGAATGTGTTTGACTTACATTTCATTCAAATAGCTTTGTTTGAATGTGTTTAACTTTCAATTGATTCAATTAGCTTTGTAGATTAAATTTGACCTTAATTTGATTCAAAAAGATCTTTTTGAATGGGTTTGACTTTTATTTGATTCAATTAGCTCATTTTGAATGTGTTCGTCTTTCATTTGATTCTATTCGGTTTGTTTGAATGTGTTTAAATTTCATTTGATTCAATTAGCTTTGTAGATTGCATTTGACTTTCATTTAATTCAAATAGCTTTGTTTGAATGTGTTTGACTTTCATTGGATTCAATTGGCTTTATTCGATTGTTTTTTACTTCCATTTGATTCAAATAGATTTGTAGAATGCATTTGACTTTCATTCGATTCAAATAGCTTTGTCTGAATGTGTTTGACTTTCATTTGATTTAATTAGGTTTTTTAGATGTTTTTGACTTTCATTTCATTCAATTAGCTTTGTTAAATGCATTTGACTTTCATTTGATTCAAAACGCTATGTTTGGATGTGTTTGACTTACATTTGATTCAATTACCTTTGTTTGAATGTGTTTGACTTTCATTTGATTCAATTAGCTATGTTTGAATATCTTTGACTTTCATTTGATTCAATTAGGTTTGTTTGAATGTGTTTTACTTTCATTTGATTCAATTAGCTTTGTTTGAATGTGTTTGACTTTCATTTAATTCAATTAGATTTATTGAATGCTTTTGACTTTAACTTGATTCAAATAGTTTAATGTGTTTGACTTTCATTTTATTCAATTAGCACTGTTTGAATGTGTTTGACTTTCATTTGATTCATATAGGTTTGTTTGAATGTGTTTGACTTTCATTTGATTCAATTGGCTTTCTTCAAATGTTTTTTACTTTCATTTCATTCAATTAGATTTGTAGAATGCATTTGACTTTCATTTGATTCAAATAGCTTTGTCTGAATGTGTTTGACTTTCATTTGATTAAATTAGATTTTTTTAGATATTTTTGACTTTCATTTGATTCAATGAGCTTTGTTGAATGCATTTGACTTTCATTTGATTCAATTAGGTTTGTTTGAATGTGTTTGACTTTCATTTGATTCAACTAGCTTTGTTTGAAAGTGTTTGACTTTCATTTGATTCAATTAGCTTTATAGAATGCTTTTGACTTTCATTTGATTCAAAAAACTCTTTTTGAATGTGTTTGGCTTTCATTTGATTCAATTAGCTCTGTTTGAATGTGTTTGACTTTCATTTGATTCAATTAGGTTTGTTTTAATGTGTTTTACTTTCATTTGATTCAATTAGCTTTGTTTGAATGTGTTTGACTTTCATTTGATTCAATTAGCTTTATAGAATGCATTTGACTTTCATTTGATTCAAATAGTTTTGTTTGAATGTGTTTGACCTTTTATTGATTTAATTTGAATTTTTTAGATGTTTTTTACTTTCATTTGATTCAATTAGATTTGTAGAATGCATATGACTTTCAGTTGATACAAATAGCTTTGTCTGAATGTGTTTGACTTTCATTTGATTTAATTAGATTTTTTTAGATGTTTTTGACTTTCGTTTGATTCAATTAGCTTTGTCGAACGCATTTGACTTTCATTTTATTCAAAAAGCTCTATTTGAATGTGTTTGACTTAAGTTTTATCCAATTTGCTTTGTTTCAATGTGTTTGACTTTCATTTGATTCAATTAGCTTTGTAGATTGCGTTTAACCTTCATTTGATTCAAAAAGCTCTTTTTGAATGTGTTTGACTTTCATTTTATTTAATTAGCTCTGTTTGAATGATTTTGACTTTCATTTGATTCAATTAGGTTTGTTTGAATGTTTTTGACTTTCATTTTATTCAATTGGCTTTGTTCAAATGTTTTTGACTTTCATTTCATTTAATTAGTTTTGTAGAATGCATTTTACTTTCATTTGATTCAAATAGCTTTGTCTGAATGTGATTGACTTTCATTTGATTTAATTAAGTTTTTTTTGGATATTTTTGACTTTAATTTGATTCAATTAGCTTTGTTGAATGCATTTAACTTTCATTTGATTCAAAAAGCTCTGTTTGAATGTGTTTGACTTACATTTCATTCAAATAGCTTTGTTTGAATGTGTTTAACTTTCAATTGATTCAATTAGCTTTGTAGATTAAATTTGACCTTAATTTGATTCAAAAAGATCTTTTTGAATGGGTTTGACTTTTATTTGATTCAATTAGCTCATTTTGAATGTGTTCGTCTTTCATTTGATTCTATTCGGTTTGTTTGAATGTGTTTTAAATTTCATTTGATTCAATTAGCTTTGTAGATTGCATTTGACTTTCATTTAATTCAAATAGCTTTGTTTGAATGTGTTTGACTTTCATTGGATTCAATTGGCTTTATTCGATTGTTTTTTACTTCCATTTGATTCAAATAGATTTGTAGAATGCATTTGACTTTCATTCGATTCAAATAGCTTTGTCTGAATGTGTTTGACTTTCATTTGATTTAATTAGGTTTTTTAGATGTTTTTGACTTTCATTTCATTCAATTAGCTTTGTTAAATGCATTTGACTTTCATTTGATTCAAAACGCTATGTTTGGATGTGTTTGACTTACATTTGATTCAATTACCTTTGTTTTGAATGTGTTTGACTTTCATTTGATTCAATTAGCTATGTTTGAATATCTTTGACTTTCATTTGATTCAATTAGGTTTGTTTGAATGTGTTTTACTTTCATTTGATTCAATTAGCTTTGTTTGAATGTGTTTGACTTTCATTTAATTCAATTAGATTTATTGAATGCTTTTGACTTTAACTTGATTCAAATAGTTTAATGTGTTTGACTTTCATTTTATTCAATTAGCACTGTTTGAATGTGTTTGACTTTCATTTGATTCATATAGGTTTGTTTGAATGTGTTTGACTTTCATTTGATTCAATTGGCTTTCTTCAAATGTTTTTTACTTTCATTTCATTCAATTAGATTTGTAGAATGCATTTGACTTTCATTTGATTCAAATAGCTTTGTCTGAATGTGTTTGACTTTCATTTGATTAAATTAGATTTTTTTAGATATTTTTGACTTTCATTTGATTCAATGAGCTTTGTTGAATGCATTTGACTTTCATTTGATTCAATTAGGTTTGTTTGAATGTGTTTGACTTTCATTTGATTCAACTAGCTTTGTTTGAAAGTGTTTGACTTTCATTTGATTCAATTAGCTTTATAGAATGCTTTTGACTTTCATTTGATTCAAAAAACTCTTTTTGAATGTGTTTGGCTTTCATTTGATTCAATTAGCTCTGTTTGAATGTGTTTGACTTTCATTTGATTCAATTAGGTTTGTTTTAATGTGTTTTACTTTCATTTGATTCAATTAGCTTTGTTTGAATGTGTTTGACTTTCATTTGATTCAATTAGCTTTATAGAATGCATTTGACTTTCATTTGATTCAAATAGTTTTGTTTGAATGTGTTTGACCTTTTATTGATTTAATTTGAATTTTTTAGATGTTTTTTACTTTCATTTGATTCAATTAGATTTGTAGAATGCATATGACTTTCAGTTGATACAAATAGCTTTGTCTGAATGTGTTTGACTTTCATTTGATTTAATTAGATTTTTTTAGATGTTTTTGACTTTCGTTTGATTCAATTAGCTTTGTTGAACGCATTTGACTTTCATTTTATTCAAAAAGCTCTATTTGAATGTGTTTGACTTAAGTTTTATCCAATTTGCTTTGTTTCAATGTGTTTGACTTTCATTTGATTCAATTAGCTTTGTAGATTGCGTTTAACCTTCATTTGATTCAAAAAGCTCTTTTTGAATGTGTTTGACTTTCATTTTATTTAATTAGCTCTGTTTGAATGATTTTGACTTTCATTTGATTCAATTAGGTTTGTTTGAATGTTTTTGA
Source organism: Chenopodium quinoa (assembly GCF_001683475.1). NCBI lineage: Eukaryota > Viridiplantae > Streptophyta > Magnoliopsida > Caryophyllales > Amaranthaceae > Chenopodium > Chenopodium quinoa. The sequence continues at coordinate 34,407 of NW_018742632.1, forward strand.
CTTTCATTTTATTCAATTGGCTTTGTTCAAATGTTTTTGACTTTCATTTCATTTAATTAGTTTTGTAGAATGCATTTTACTTTCATTTGATTCAAATAGCTTTGTCTGAATGTGATTGACTTTCATTTGATTTAATTAGGTTTTTTTTGGATATTTTTGACTTTAATTTGATTCAATTAGCTTTGTTGAATGCATTTAACTTTCATTTGATTCAAAAAGCTCTGTTTGAATGTGTTTGACTTACATTTCATTCAAATAGCTTTGTTTGAATGTGTTTAACTTTCAATTGATTCAATTAGCTTTGTAGATTAAATTTGACCTTAATTTGATTCAAAAAAGATCTTTTTGAATGGGTTTGACTTTTATTTGATTCAATTAGCTCATTTTGAATGTGTTCGTCTTTCATTTGATTCTATTCGGTTTGTTTGAATGTGTTTAAATTTCATTTGATTCAATTAGCTTTGTAGATTGCATTTGACTTTCATTTAATTCAAATAGCTTTGTTTGAATGTGTTTGACTTTCATTGGATTCAATTGGCTTTATTCGATTGTTTTTTACTTCCATTTGATTCAAATAGATTTGTAGAATGCATTTGACTTTCATTCGATTCAAATAGCTTTGTCTGAATGTGTTTGACTTTCATTTGATTTAATTAGGTTTTTTAGATGTTTTTGACTTTCATTTCATTCAATTAGCTTTGTTAAATGCATTTGACTTTCATTTGATTCAAAACGCTATGTTTGGATGTGTTTGACTTACATTTGATTCAATTACCTTTGTTTGAATGTGTTTGACTTTCATTTGATTCAATTAGCTATGTTTGAATATCTTTGACTTTCATTTGATTCAATTAGGTTTGTTTGAATGTGTTTTACTTTCATTTGATTCAATTAGCTTTGTTTGAATGTGTTTGACTTTCATTTAATTCAATTAGATTTATTGAATGCTTTTGACTTTAACTTGATTCAAATAGTTTAATGTGTTTGACTTTCATTTTATTCAATTAGCACTGTTTGAATGTGTTTGACTTTCATTTGATTCATATAGGTTTGTTTGAATGTGTTTGACTTTCATTTGATTCAATTGGCTTTCTTCAAATGTTTTTTACTTTCATTTCATTCAATTAGATTTGTAGAATGCATTTGACTTTCATTTGATTCAAATAGCTTTGTCTGAATGTGTTTGACTTTCATTTGATTAAATTAGATTTTTTTAGATATTTTTGACTTTCATTTGATTCAATAAGCTTTGTTGAATGCATTTGACTTTCATTTGATTCAATTAGGTTTGTTTGAATGTGTTTGACTTTCATTTGATTCAATTAGCTTTGTTTGAAAGTGTTTGACTTTCATTTGATTCAATTAGCTTTATAGAATGCTTTTGACTTTCATTTGATTCAAAAAACTCTTTTTGGATGTGTTTGGCTTTCATTTTATTCAATTAGCTCTGTTTGAATGTGTTTGACTTTCATTTGATTCAATTAGGTTTGTTTTAACGTGTTTTACTTTCATTTGATTCAATTAGCTTTGTTTGAATGTGTTTGACTTTCATTTGATTCAATTAGCTTCATAGAATGCATTTGACTTTCATTTGATTCAAATAGTTTTGTTTGAATGTGTTTGACCTTTTATTGATTTAATTTGAATTTTTTAGATGTTTTTTACTTTCATTTGATTCAATTAGATTTGTAGAATGCATATGACTTTCAGTTGATACAAATAGCTTTGTCTGAATGTGTTTGACTTTCATTTGATTTAATTAGATTTTTTTAGATGTTTTTGACTTTCGTTTGATTCAATTAGCTTTGTTGAACGCATTTGACTTTCATTTTATTCAAAAAGCTCTATTTGAATGTGTTTGACTTAAGTTTTATCCAATTTGCTTTGTTTCAATGTGTTTTACTTTCATTTGATTCAATTAGCTTTGTAGATTGCGTTTGACCTTCATTTGATTCAAAAAGCTCTTTTTGAATGTGTTTGACTTTCATTTTATTTAATTAGCTCTGTTTGAATGATTTTGACTTTCATTTGATTCAATTAGGTTTGTTTGAATGTTTTTGACTTTCATTTTATTCAATTGGCTTTGTTCAAATGTTTTTGACTTTCATTTGATTTAATTAGTTTTGTAGAATGCATTTTACTTTCATTTGATTCAAATAATTTTGTCTGAATGTGATTGATTTTCATTTGATTTAATTAGGTTTTTTTTTGGATATTTTTGACTTTAATTTGATTCAATTAGCTTTGTTGAATGCATTTAACTTTCATTTGATTCAAAAAAGCTCTGTTTGAATGTGTTTGACTTACATTTCATTCAAATAGCTTTGTTTGAATGTGTTTAACTTTCAATTGATTCAATTAGCTTTGTAGATTAAATTTGACCTTAATTTGATTCAAAAAGATCTTTTTGAATGGGTTTGACTTTTATTTGATTCAATTAGCTCATTTTGAATGTGTTCGTCTTTCATTTGATTCTATTCGGTTTGTTTGAATGTGTTTAAATTTCATTTGATTCAATTAGCTTTGTAGATTGCATTTGACTTTCATTTAATTCAAATAGCTTTGTTTGAATGTGTTTGACTTTCATTGGATTCAATTGGCTTTATTCGATTGTTTTTTTACTTCCATTTGATTCAAATAGATTTGTAGAATGCATTTGACTTTCATTCGATTCAAATAGCTTTGTCTGAATGTGTTTGACTTTCATTTGATTTAATTAGGTTTTTTAGATGTTTTTGACTTTCATTTCATTCAATTAGCTTTGTTAAATGCATTTGACTTTCATTTGATTCAAAACGCTATGTTTGGATGTGTTTGACTTACATTTGATTCAATTACCTTTGTTTGAATGTGTTTGACTTTCATTTGATTCAATTAGCTATGTTTGAATATCTTTGACTTTCATTTGATTCAATTAGGTTTGTTTGAATGTGTTTTACTTTCATTTGATTCAATTAGCTTTGTTTGAATGTGTTTGACTTTCATTTAATTCAATTAGATTTATTGAATGCTTTTGACTTTAACTTGATTCAAATAGTTTAATGTGTTTGACTTTCATTTTATTCAATTAGCACTGTTTGAATGTGTTTGACTTTCATTTGATTCATATAGGTTTGTTTGAATGTGTTTGACTTTCATTTGATTCAATTGGCTTTCTTCAAATGTTTTTTTACTTTCATTTCATTCAATTAGATTTGTAGAATGCATTTGACTTTCATTTGATTCAAATAGCTTTGTCTGAATGTGTTTGACTTTCATTTGATTAAATTAGATTTTTTTAGATATTTTTGACTTTCATTTGATTCAATGAGCTTTGTTGAATGCATTTGACTTTCATTTGATTCAATTAGGTTTGTTTGAATGTGTTGACTTTCATTTGATTCAACTAGCTTTGTTTGAAAGTGTTTTGACTTTCATTTGATTCAATTAGCTTTATAGAATGCTTTTGACTTTCATTTGATTCAAAAAAACTCTTTTTGGATGTGTTTTGGCTTTCATTTTATTCAATTAGCTCTGTTTGAATGTGTTTGACTTTCATTTGATTCAATTAGGTTTGTTTTAACGTGTTTTACTTTCATTTGATTCAATTAGCTTTGTTTGAATGTGTTTGACTTTCATTTGATTCAATTAGCTTCATAGAATGCATTTGACTTTCATTTGATTCAAATAGTTTTGTTTGAATGTGTTTGACCTTTTATTGATTTAATTTGAATTTTTTAGATGTTTTTTACTTTCATTTGATTCAATTAGATTTGTAGAATGCATATGACTTTCAGTTGATACAAATAGCTTTGTCTGAATGTGTTTGACTTTCATTTGATTTAATTAGATTTTTTTAGATGTTTTTGACTTTCGTTTGATTCAATTAGCTTTGTTGAACGCATTTGACTTTCATTTTATTCAAAAAGCTCTATTTGAATGTGTTTGACTTAAGTTTTATCCAATTTGCTTTGTTTCAATGTGTTTTACTTTCATTTGATTCAATTAGCTTTGTAGATTGCGTTTGACCTTCATTTGATTCAAAAAGCTCTTTTTGAATGTGTTTGACTTTCATTTTATTTAATTAGCTCTGTTTGAATGATTTTGACTTTCATTTGATTCAATTAGGTTTGTTTGAATGTTTTTGACTTTCATTTTATTCAATTGGCTTTGTTCAAATGTTTTTGACTTTCATTTGATTTAATTAGTTTTGTAGAATGCATTTTACTTTCATTTGATTCAAATAATTTTTGTCTGAATGTGATTGATTTTCATTTGATTTAATTAGGTTTTTTTTTTGGATATTTTTTTGACTTTTATTTGATTCAATTAGCTTTGTTGAATGCATTTAACTTTCATTTGATTCAAAAAGCTCTGTTTGAATGTGTTTGACTTACATTTCATTCAAATAGCTTTGTTTGAATGTGTTTAACTTTCAATTGATTCAATTAGCTTTGTAGATTAAATTTGACCTTAATTTTGATTCAAAAAGATCTTTTTGAATGGGTTTGACTTTTATTTGATTCAATTAGCTCATTTTGAATGTGTTCGTCTTTCATTTGATTCTATTCGGTTTGTTTGAATGTGTTTAAATTTCATTTGATTCAATTAGCTTTGTTAGATTGCATTTGACTTTCATTTAATTCAAATAGCTTTGTTTGAATGTGTTTGACTTTCATTTGATTTAATTAGCTTTTTTTTATTTTGTTTGACTTTCATTTGATTTAATTAGATTTTTTTAGATGTTTTTTACTTTCATTTGATTCAATTAGCTTTGTTGAATGCATTTGACTTTCATTTGATTCAAAAAGCTTTGTTTGAATGTGTTTGACTTTCATTGGATTCAATTGGCTTTATTCGTTGTTTTTTACTTCCATTTGATTCAAATAGATTTGTAGAATGCATTTGACTTTCATTCGATTCAAATAGCTTTGTTTTGAATGTGTTTGACTTTCATTTGATTTAATTAGGTTTTTTTAGATGTTTTTGACTTTCATTTGATTCAATTAGATTTGTTGAATGTATTTGACTTTCATTTGATTCAAAAAGCTTTATTTGAATGTGTTTGAGTTTCATTTGATTCAGATAGGTTTGTTTGAATGTGTTTGACTTTCATTTGATTCAATTGGCTTTGTTCAAATGTTTTTTACTTTCATATTATTCAATTAGATTTGTAGAATGCATTTGAATTTTCATTTGATTCAAATAGCTTTGTCTGAATGTGTTTGACTGTCATTTGATTTAATTTGATTTTTTTAGATGTTTTTGACTTTTGTTTGATTCAATTAGCTTTGTTGAATGCATTTGACTTAAATTTGATTCAAAAAAGCTCTATTTGAATGTGTTTTGACTTACATTTGATCTAATCAATTTTGTTTGAATGTGTTTGACTTTCATTTGATTCAATTAGCTTTGTTTGAATGTGTTTGACTTTCATTTGATTCAATTAGCTCTGTTTGAATGTGTTTGACTTTCATTTGATTCAATTAGGTTTGTTTTAATGTGTTTTACTTTCATTTGATTCAATTATCTTTGTTTGAATGTGTTTGACTTTCATTTGATTCAATTAGGTTTGTTTGAATGTGTTTGACTTTCATATGATTCAATTGGCTTTGTTCAAATGTTTTTTACTTTCATTTGATTCAATTAGATTTGTAGAATGCATTTGACTTTCATTTGATTCAAATAGCTTTGTCTGAATGTGTTTGACTTTCATTTGATTTAATTAGATTTTTTTAGTTGTTTTTTTACTTTCATTTGATTCAATGAGCTTTGTTGAATGCATTTGACTTTCATTTGATTCAAAAAGCTTTGTTTGAATGTATTTGACTTACATTTGATTCAATTAGCTTTGTTTGAATGTGTTTGACTTTCATTTGATTTGATTAGCTTTGCAGATTGCATTTGACCTTCATTTGATTCAAAAAACTCTTTTTGAATGTGTTTGGCTTTCATTTGATTCAATTAGCTCTGTTTGAATGTGTTTGACTTTCATTTGATTCAATTAGGTTTGTTTTTAATGTGTTTTACTTTCATTTGATTCAATTAGCTTTGTTTGAATGTGTTTGACTTTCATTTGATTCAATTAGCTTTATAGAATGCATTTGACTTTCATTTGATTCAAATAGTTTTGTTTGAATGTGTTTGACCTTTTATTGATTTAATTTGAATTTTTTAGATGTTTTTTACTTTCATTTGATTCAATAAGATTTGTAGAATGCATATGACTTTCAGTGATACAAATAGCTTTGTCCGAATGTATTTGACTTTCATTTGATTTAATTATATATTTTTAGATGTTTTTGACTTTCGTTTGATTCAATTAGCTTTGTTGAACGCATTTGACTTTCATTTTATTCAAAAAGCTCTATTTGAATGTGTTTGACTTAAGTTTTATCCAATTTGCTTTGTTTCAATGTGTTTGACTTTCATTTGATTCAATTAGCTTTGTAGATTGCGTTTGACCTTCATTTGATTCAAAAAGCTCTTTTTGAATGTGTTTGACTTTCATTTTATTTAATTAGCTCTGTTTGAATGATTTTGACTTTCATTTGATTCAATTAGGTTTGTTTGAATGTTTTTGACTTTCATTTTATTCAATTGGCTTTGTTCAAATGTTTTTGACTTTCATTTGATTTAATTAGCTTTGTAGAATGCATTTGACTTTCATTTGATTCAAATAGCTTTGTCTGAATGTGATTGACTTTCATTTGATTTAATTAGGTTTTTTTTGGATATTTTTGACTTTAATTTGATTCAATTAGCTTTGTTGAATGCATTTAACTTCATTTGATTCAAAAAGCTCTGTTTGAATGTGTTTGACTTACATTTCATTCAAATAGCTTTGTTTGAATGTGTTTAACTTTCAATTGATTCAATTAGCTTTGTAGATTAAATTTGACCTTAATTTGATTCAAAAAGATCTTTTTGAATTGGTTTGACTTTTATTTGATTCAATTAGCTCATTTTTGAATGTGTTCGTCTTTCATTTGATTCTATTCGGTTTGTTTGAATGTGTTTAAATTTCATTTGATTCAAATAGCTTTGTAGATTGCATTTGACTTTCATTTAATTCAAATAGCTTTGTTTGAATGTGTTTGACTTTCATTTGATTAAATTAGCTTTTTTTTATTTTGTTTGACTTTCATTTGATTTAATTAGATTTTTTTAGATGTTTTTGACTTTCATTTGATTCAATTAGCTTTGTTGAAATGCATTTGACTTTCATTTGATTCAAAAAGCTTTGTTTGAATGTGTTTGACTTTCATTGGATTCAATTGGCTTTATTCGATTGTTTTTTACTTCCATTTGATTTCAAATAGATTTGTAGAATGCATTTGACTTTCATTTGATTCAAATAGCTTTGTTTGAATGTGTTTGACTTTCATTTGATTTAATTAGGTTTTTTTTAGATGTTTTTTACTTTCATTTGATTCAATTAGATTTGTTGAATGTATTTGACTTTCATTTGATTCAAAAAGCTTTATTTGAATGTGTTTGAGTTTCATTTGATTCAGATAGGTTTGTTTGAATGTGTTTGACTTTCATTTGATTCAATTGGCTTTGTTCAAATGTTTTTTACTTTCATATTATTCAATTTAGATTTGTAGAATGCATTTGAATTTCATTTGATTCAAATAGCTTTGTCTGAATGTGTTTGACTGTCATTTTGATTTAATTTGATTTTTTTAGATGTTTTTTGACTTTTTTTTTGATTCAATTAGCTTTTGTTGAATGCATTTGACTTAAATTTGATTCAAAAAGCTCTATTTGAATGTGTTTGACTTACATTTGATCTAATCAATTTTGTTTGAATGTGTTTGACTTTCATTTGATTCAATTTGCTTTGTTTGAATGTGTTTGACTTTCATTTGATTCAATTAGCTCTGTTTGAATGTGTTTGACTTTCATTTGATTCAATTAGGTTTGTTTTAATGTGTTTTACTTTCATTTGATTCAATTAATCTTTGTTTGAATGTGTTTGACTTTCATTTGATTCAATTAGGTTTGTTTGAATGTGTTTGACTTATATTTGATTCAATTGGCTTTTTCAAATGTTTTTTACTTTCATTTGATTCAATTAGATTTGTAGAATGCATTTGACTTTCATTTGATTCAAATAGCTTTGTCTGAATGTGTTTGACTTTCATTTGATTTAATTAGATTTTTTTAGTTGTTTTTTACTTTCATTTGATTCAATGAGCTTTGTTGAATGCATTTGACTTTCATTTGATTCAAAAAGCTTTGTTTGAATGTATTTGACTTACATTTGATTCAATTAGCTTTGTTTGAATGTGTTTGACTTTCATTTGATTTGATTAGCTTTGCAGATTGCATTTTACCTTCATTTGATTCAAAAAACTCTTTTTGAATGTGTTTGACTTTCATTTGATTCAATTAGGTTTGTTTTAATGTGTTTTACTTTCATTTGATTCAATTAGCTTTGTTTGAATGTGTTTGACTTTCATTTGATTCAATTAGCTTTATAGAATGCATTTGACTTTCATTTGATTCAAATAGTTTTGTTTGAATGTGTTTGACCTTTTATTGATTTAATTTGAATTTTTTAGATGTTTTTTACTTTCATTTGATTCAATTAGATTTGTAGAATGCATATGACTTTCAGTTGATACAAATAGCTTTGTCTGAATGTGTTTGACTTTCATTTGATTTAATTAGATTTTTTTAGATGTTTTTGACTTTCGTTTGATTCAATTAGCTTTGTTGAACGCATTTGACTTTCATTTTATTCAAAAAGCTCTATTTGAATGTGTTTGACTTAAGTTTTATCCAATTTGCTTTGTTTCAATGTGTTTGACTTTCATTTGATTCAATTAGCTTTGTAGATTGCGTTTGACCTTCATTTGATTCAAAAAGCTCTTTTTGAATGTGTTTGACTTTCATTTTATTTAATTAGCTCTGTTTGAATGATTTTGACTTTCATTTGATTCAATTAGGTTTGTTTGAATGTTTTTGACTTTCATTTTATTCAATTGGCTTTGTTCAAATGTTTTTAACTTTCATTTGATTTAATTAGCTTTGTAGAATGCATTTGACTTTCATTTGATTCAAATAGCTTTGTCTGAATGTGATTGACTTTCATTTGATTTAATTAGGTTTTTTTTGGATATTTTTGACTTTAATTTGATTCAATTAGCTTTGTTGAATGCATTTAACTTTCATTTGATTCAAAAAGCTCTGTTTGAATGTGTTTGACTTACATTTCATTCAAATAGCTTTGTTTGAATGTGTTTAACTTTCAATTGATTCAATTAGCTTTGTAGATTAAATTTAACCTTAATTTGATTCAAAAAGATCTTTTTGAATGGGTTTGACTTTTATTTGATTCAATTAGCTCATTTTGAATGTGTTCGTCTTTCATTTGATTCTATTCGGTTTGTTTGAATGTGTTTAAATTTCATTTGATTCAATAGCTTTGTAGATTGCATTTGACTTTCATTTAATTCAAATAGCTTTGTTTGAATGTGTTTGACTTTCATTTGATTTAATTAGCTTTTTTTATTTTGTTTGACTTTCATTTGATTTAATTAGATTTTTTTAGATGTTTTTGACTTTCATTTGATTCAATTAGCTTTGTTGAATGCATTTAACTTTCATTTGATTCAAAAAGCTTTGTTTGAATGTGTTTGACTTTCATTGGATTCAATTGGCTTTATTCGATTGTTTTTTACTTCCATTTGATTCAAATAGATTTGTAGAATGCATTTGACTTTCATTCGATTCAAATAGCTTTGTTTGAATGTGTTTTACTTTCATTTGATTTAATTAGGTTTTTTTAGATGTTTTTTGACTTTCATTTGATTCAATTAGATTTGTTGAATGTATTTGACTTTCATTTGATTCAAAAAGCTTTATTTGAATGTGTTTGAGTTTCATTTGATTCAGATAGGTTTGTTTGAATGTGTTTGACTTTCATTTGATTCAATTGGCTTTGTTCAAATGTTTTTTACTTTCATATTATTCAATTAGATTTGTAGAATGCATTTGAATTTCATTTGATTCAAATAGCTTTGTCTGAATGTGTTTGACTGTCATTTGATTTAATTTGATTTTTTTAGATGTTTTTGACTTTTGTTTGATTCAATTAGCTTTGTTGAATGCATTTGACTTAAATTTGATTCAAAAAGCTCTATTTGAATGTGTTTGACTTACATTTGATCTAATCAATTTTGTTTGAATGTGTTTGACTTTCATTTGATTCAATTAGCTTTGTTTGAATGTGTTTTGACTTTCATATGATTCAATTAAGTTTGTTTGAATGTGTTTGACTTTCATTTGATTCAATTGGCTTTGTTGGAATGTTTTTTACTTTCATTTGATTCAATTAGCTTTGTAGAAAGCATTTGACTTTCATTTGATTCAAATAGCTGTGTTTGAATGTGTTTGACTTTCATTTGATTCAATTAGCTTTGTTGAATGCATTTGACTTTCATTTGATTCAAAAAGCTCTGTTTGAATGTATTTGACTTACATTTGATTCAATTAGCTTTGTTTGAAAGTGTTTGACTTTCATTTGATTCAATTAGCTTTATAGAATGCTTTTTGACTTTCATTTGATTCAAATATTTTTATTTGAATGTGTTTGACCTTTTATTGATTTAATTTGAATTTTTTAGATGTTTTTACTTTCATTTGATTCAATTAGATTTGTAGAATGCGTTTGAATTTCATTTAATTCAAATAGGTTTGTCTGAATGTGTTTGACTTTTATTTGATTTAATTAGATTTTTAGATGCTTTTGACTTTCGTTTGATTCAATTAGCTTTTTGAATGCATTTGACTTTAATTTGATTCAAAAAGCTCTATTTGAATGTGTTTGACTTACATTTGATCCAATCAGCTTTGTTTGAATGTGTTTGACTTTCATTTTATTCAATTAGATTTGTTTGAATGTGTTTTGACTTTCATTTGATTCAATTAGGTTTGTTTGAATGTGTTTGACTTTCATTTTATTCAATTGGCTTTGTTGGAATGTTTTTGACATTCATTTGATTTAATTAGCTTTGTAGAAAGCATTTGACTTTTATTTGATTTAAATAGCTTGTTTAAATGTGTTTGACTTTCATTTGATTTAATTAGGTTTTTTTGGATGTTTTTACTTTAATTTGATTCAATTAGCTTTGTTGAATGCATTTAACTTTCATTTGATTCAAAAGCTCTGTTTGAATGTGTTTGACTTACATTTCATTCAAATAGCTTTGTTTGAATGTTTTAACTTTCAATTGATTCTATTAGCTTTGTAGATTAAATTTGACCTTAATTTGATTCAAAAAGATCTTTTTGAATGGGTTTGACTTTTATTTGATTCAATTAGCTCATTTTGAATGTGTTCGTCTTTCATTTGATTCTATTAGGTTTGTTTGAATGTGTTTAATTTCATTTGATTCAATTAGCTTTGTAGATTGCATTTGACTTTCATTTAATTCAAATAGCTTTGTTTGAATGTGATTGAGTTTCATTTGATTTAATTAGCTTTTTTTTATTTTGTTTGACTTTCATTTGATTCAATTAGATTTTTTTTAGATGTTTTTTGACTTTCATTTGATTCAATTAGCTTTGTTGAATGCATTTGACTTTCATTTGATTCAAAAAGCTTTGTTTGAATGTGTTTGACTTTCATTGGATTCAATTGGCTTTATTCAATTTTTTTTTACTTCCATTTGATTCAAATAGATTTGTAGAATGCATTTGACTTTCATTCGATTCAAATAGCTTTGTCTGAATGTGTTTGACTTTCATTTGATTTAATTAGGTTTTTTAGATGTTTTTGACTTTCATTTCATTCAATTAGCTTTGTTAAATGCATTTGACTTTCATTTGATTCAAAAAGCTATGTTTGGATGTGTTTGACTTACATTTGATTCAATTACCTTTGTTTGAATGTGTTTGACTTTCATTTGATTCAATTAGCTCTGTTTGAATATCTTTGACTTTCATTTGATTCAATTAGGTTTGTTTGAATGTGTTTTACTTTCATTTGATTCAATTAGCTTTGTTTGAATGTGTTTGACTTTCATTTAATTCAATTAGATTTATAGAATGCTTTTGACTTTCACTTGATTCAAATAGTTTAATGTTTGACTTTCATTTTATTCAATTAGCACTGTTTGAATGTGTTTGACTTTCATTTGATTCAGATAGGTTTGTTTGAATGTGTTTGACTTTCATTTGATTCAATTGGCTTTGTTCAAATGTTTTTTTACTTTCATTTGATTCAATTAGATTTGTAGAATGCGTTTGACTTTCATTTGATTCAAATAGCTTTGTCTGAATGTGTTTGACTTTCATTTGATTAAATTAGATTTTTTTAGATGTTTTTTACTTTCATTTGATTCAATGAGTTCATTTGACTTTCATTTGATTCAATTAGGTTTGTTTGAATGTGTTTGACTTTCATTTGATTCAATTAGCTTTGTTTGAAAGTGTTTGACTTTAATTTGATTCAATTGGCTTTATAGAATGCTTTTGACTTTCATTTGATTCAGATAGTTTTGTTTGAATGTGTTTGACCTTTTATTGATTTAATTTGAATTTTTTAGATATTTTTTACTTTCATTTGATTCAATTAGATTCGTAGAATGCATTTGAATTTCATTTGATTCAAATAGCTTTGTCTGAATGTGTTTGTCTTTCATTTGATTTAATTAGATTTTTTAAATGTTTTTGACTTTCTTTTGATTCAATTAGCTTTGTTGAATGCATTTGACTTTAATTTGATTGAAAAAGCTCTGTTTGAATGTGTTTGACTTACATTTGATCTACTCAGCTTTGTTTGAATGTGTTTGACTTTCATTTGATTCAATTAGCTTTGTTTGAATGTGTTTTGACTTTTGTTTGATTCAATTAGTTTGTTTGAATGTGTTTGACTTTCATTTGATTCAACTGGCTTTTTTTGGAATGTTTTTGACTTTCATTTGATTCAATTAGCTTTGTAGAAAGCATTTGACTTTCAATTGATTCAAATAGCTGTGTTTGAATGTGTTTGACTTTCATTTGATTCAATTAGCTCTGTTTGAATGTGTTTAACTTTCATTTGATTCTATTAGGTTTGTTTGAATGTGTTTTACTATAATTTGATTCAATTAGCTTTGTTTAAATGTGTTTGACTTTCATTTGATTCAATTAGCTTTATAGAATGCATTTGACTTTCATTTGATTCAATTAGCTCTGTTTGAATGTGTTCGTCTTTCATTTGATTCTATTCGGTTTGTTTGAATGCGTTTAACTTTCATTTGATTCAATTAGCTTTGTAGATTGCATTTGACTTTCATTTAATTCAAATAGCTTTGCTTGAATATGTTTTGACTTTCATTTGATTTAATTAGCTTTTTTTATTGTGTTTGACTTACATTTGATTTAATTAGATTTTTTTACATGTTTTTGACTTTCATTTGATTTAATTAGCTTTTTTTTATTCTGTTTGACTTTCATTTGATTTAATTAGATTTTTTTTACATGCATTTGACTTTCATTTGATTCAATTAGCTTTGTTAGAATGTGTTTGACTTTCATTGGATTCATTTGGCTTTGTTCGAATGTTTTTTACTTCCATTTGATTCAATTAGATTTGTAGAATGCATTTGACTTTCATTCGATTCTAATAGCTTTGTCTGAATGTGTTTGACTTTCATTTGATTTAATTAGGTTTTTTAGATGTTTTTGACTTTCATTTCATTCAATTAGCTTTGTTTGAATGTGTTTGATTTTCATTTGATTCAATTAGCTCTGTTTCAATATCTTTGACTTTCATTTGATTCAATTAGGTTTGTTTGAATGTGTTTTACTTTCATTTGATTCAATTAGCTTTATTTGAATGTGTTTGACTTTCATTTAATTCAATTAGATTTATAGAATGCTTTTGACTTTCACTTGATTCAAATAGTTTTGTTTGAATGTGTTTGACCTTTTATTGATTTAATTTGAATTTTTTAGATGTTTTTTACTTTCATTTGAGTCAATTAGATTTGTAGAATGCATTTGATTTTCTTTGATTCAAATAGCTTTGTCTGAATGTGTTTGACTTTCATTTGATTTAATTAGATTTTTTTAGATGTTTTTGACTTTCGTTTGATTCAATTAGCTTTGTTGAATGCATTTGAGTTTTATTTGATTCAAAAAGCTTGTTTGAATGTGTTTGACTTACATTTGATTCAATTAGCTTTGTTTGAATGTGTTAGACTTTCATTTGATTCAATTAGCTTTGTAGAATGCATTTGACTTTCATTTTATATAAATAGCTTTGTTTGAATGTGTTTGACTTTCATTTGATTTAATTAGGTTTTTTTAGATGTTTTTGACTTTCATTTGATTCAATTAGATTTGTTGAATGCATTTGACTTTCATTTGATTCAAAAAGCTCTATTGAATGTGTTTGACTTTCATTTTATTCAATTAGCACTGTTTGAATGTGTTTGACTTTCATTTGATTCAGATAGGTTTGTTTGAATGTGTTTGACTTTCATTTGATTCAATTGGCTTTGTTCAAATGTTTTTACTTTCATTTGATTCAATTATATTTGTAGAATGCATTTGACTTTCATTTGATTCAAATAGCTTTGTCTGAATGTGTTTGACTTTCATTTGATTTAGTTAGATTTTTTTAGTTGTTTTTTACTTTCATTTGATTCAATGATCTTTGTTGAATGCATTTGACTTTCATTTGATTCAATTGGCTTTGTTCAAATGTGTTTGACTTTCATTTGATTCAATTAGCTTTTGCATTTGACCTTCATTTGATTCAAAAAGATTATTTTGAATGGGTTTGACATTCATTTGGCTCAATTAGCTCTGTTTGAATGTGTTTGTCTTTCATTTGATTCTATTAGGTTTGTTTGAATGTGTTGAACTTTCATTTTATTCAATTAGCTTTGTAGATTGCATTTGACTTTCATTTAATTCAAATAGCTTTGTTTGAATGTGTTTGACTTTCATTTGATTTAATTAGCTTTTTTTATTGTGTTTGACTTTCATTTGATTTAATTAGATTTTTTTAGATGTTTTTTACTTTCATTTGATTCAATTAGCTTTTTTGAATGCATTTGACTTTCATTTGATTCAAAAAGCTTTGTTTGAATGTGTTTGACTTTCATTGGATTCAATTGGCTTTGTTCGATTGTTTTTTACTTCCATTTGATTCAAATAGATTTGTAGAATGCATTTGACTTTCATTTGATTCAAATAGCTTTGTTTGAATGTGTTTGACTTTCATTTGATTTAATTAGGTTTTTTTAGATTTTTTTTGACTTTCATTTGATTCAATTAGCTTTGTTGAATGCATTTGACTTTCATTTGATTCAAAAAGCTCTGTTTGAATGTGTTTGACTTACATTTGATTCAATTAGCTTTGTTTAAATGTGTTTGACTTTCATTTGATTCAATTAGCTCTGTTTGAATGTCTTTGACTTTCATTTGATTCAATTAGGTTTGTGGAATGTGCTTTACTTTCATTTGATTCAATTAGCTTTGTTTGAAAGTGTTTGACTTTCATTTGATTCAATTGGCTTTATAGAATGCTTTTGACTTTCATTTGATTCAAATAGTTTTGTTTGAATGTGTTTGACCTTTTATTGATTTAATTTGAATTTTTTAGATGTTTTTACTTTCATTTGATTCAATTAGATTCGTAGAATGCATTTGAATTTCATTTGATTCAAATAGCTTTGTCTGAATGTGTTTGTCTTTCATTTGATTTAATTAGATTTTTTTAAATGTTTTTGACTTTCTTTTGATTCAATTAGCTTTGTTGAATGCATTTGACTTTAATTTGATTGAAAAAGCTCTGTTTGAATGTGTTTGACTTACATTTGATCAAATCAGCTTTGTTTGAATGTGTTTGACTTTCATTTGATTCAATTAGCTTTGTTTGAATGTGTTTTGACTTTTATTTGATTCAATTAGGTTTGTTTGAATGTGTTTGACTTTCATTTGATTCAATTGGCTTTTTTGGAATGTTTTTGACTTTCATTTGATTCAATTAGCTTTGTAGAAAGCATTTGACTTTCAATTGATTCAAATAGCTGTGTTTTGAATGTGTTTGACTTTCATTTGATTCAATTAGCTCTGTTTGAATGTGTTTGACTTTCATTTGATTCTATTAGGTTTGTTTGAATGTGTTTTACTATAATTTGATTCAATTAGCTTTGTTTAAATGTGTTTGACTTTCATTTGATTCAATTAGCTTTATAGAATGCATTTGACTTTCATTTGATTCAATTAGCTCTGTTTGAATGTTTCGTCTTTCATTTGATTCTATTAGGTTTGTTTGAATGCGTTTAACTTTCATTTGATTCAATTAGCTTTGTAGATTGCATTTGACTTTCATTTAATTCAAATAGCCTTGTTTGAATATGTTTGACTTTCATTTGATTTAATTAGCTTTTTTTTATTGTGTTTGACTTACATTTGATTTAATTAGATTTTTTTACATGTTTTTGACTTTCATTTGATTTAATTAGCTTTTTTTTATTTTGTTTGACTTTCATTTGATTTAATTAGATTTTTTTACATGCATTTGACTTTCATTTGATTCAATTAGCTTTGTTAGAATGTGTTTGACTTTCATTGGATTCATTTGGCTTTGTTCGAATGTTTTTTACTTCCATTTGATTCAATTAGATTTGTAGAATGCATTTGACTTTCATTCGATTCAAATAGCTTTGTCTGAATGTGTTTGACTTTCATTTGATTTAATTAGGTTTTTTAGATGTTTTTGACTTTCATTTCATTCAATTAGCTTTGTTAAATGCATTTGACTTTCATTTGATTCAAAAAGCTCTGTTTGAATGTGTTTGACATTTGATTCAATTAGCTTTGTTTGAATGTGTTTGATTTTCATTTGATTCAATTAGCTCTGTTTGAATATCTTTGACTTTCATTTGATTCAATTAGGTTTGTTTGAATGTGTTTTACTTTCATTTGATTCAATTAGCTTTATTTGAATGTGTTTGACATTCATTTAATTCAATTAGATTTATAGAATGCTTTTGACTTTCTTGATTCAAATAGTTTTGTTTGAATGTGTTTGACCTTTTATTGATTTAATTTGAATTTCTTT
>NW_018742633.1:0-16207 GCF_001683475.1 Chenopodium quinoa
TTCTTCAAATAGCTTTGTTTGAATGTGTTTGACTTTCATTTGATTCACATAGCTTTGTAGAATGTATTTGACATTCATTTTATTAAAATAGCTTTGTTTGAATGTGTTTGACTTTCATTTGATTCAAATAGCTTTGTTTGAATGTGTTTGACTTTCATTTGATTCAAATAGCTTTATTTGAATGTGTTTGACTTTCATTTGATTCAATGAGCTTTGTTTGAATGTGTTTCATTTTCATTTGATTCAATTAGCTTTGTAGAATGTATTTGACTTTCACTTGATTCGAAAGCTTTGTTTGAATGTGTTTGACTTTCGTTAAATTCAATTAGCTTGTTTTGAATGTGTTTGACTTAATTTAATTCAATTAGCTTTGTAGAATGTATTTGACTTTCATTTGATTCGAACTCTTTGTTTGAATGTGTTTGACTTTCATTTGATTCAAATAGCTTTGTAGAATGTAATTGACTTTCATTCGATTAAAATAGCTTTGTTTGAATGTGCTTGACTTTCATTTGATTCAATTAGCTTTGTTTGAATGTGTTTGACTTTCATTTGATTGAAATAGCTTTGTTGAATGTATTTGACTTTCATTTGATTCAATTAGCTTTGTTTGAATGTGTTTGACTTTCATTTGATTCAAATAGCTTTGTTGAATGCGTTTAACTTTCATTTGATTCAATTAGCTTTGAAGAATACATTTCACTTTCATTTAATTTAAACAACTTTGTTTTGAATGTGTTTGACTTTCATTTGACTCAAATAGCTTTATTTGATTGCGTTTGACTTTCATTTGATATAATTAGCTTTGTAGAACGTATTTGACTTTCATTTGATTCAAATAGCTTTATTTGAATGTGTTTGACTTTCATTTGATTCAATTAGCTTTGTTTGAATGTGTTTCACTTTCATTTTTATTAAAATAGCTTTGTTTGAATGTGTTTGACTTTCATTTGATTCAAATAGCTTTGTTTGAATGTGTTTGACTTTCATTTGATTCAAATAGGTTTATTTGAATGTGTTTGACTTTCATTTGATTCAATGAGCTTTGTTTGAATGTGTTTCATTTTCATTTGATTCAATTAGCTTTGTAGAATGTATTTGACTTTCACTTGATTCGAAAGCTTTGTTAGAATGTGTTTGACTTTCGTTAAATTCAATTAGCTTGTTTGAATGTGTTTGACTTTAATTTAATTCAATTAGCTTTGTAGAATGTATTTGACTTTCATTTGAATCGAACTCTTTGTTTGAATGTGTTTGACTTTCATTTGATTCAAATAGCTTTGTAGAATGTAATTGACTTTCATTCGATTAAAATAGCTTTTTTGAATGTGCTTGACTTTCATTTGATTCAATTAGCTTTGTTTGAATGTGTTTGACTTTCATTTGATTGAATTAGCTTTGTTGAATGTATTTGACTTTCATTTGATTCAATTAGCTTTGTTGATGTGTTTGACTTTCATTTGATTCAAATACCTTTTTTGAATGCGTTTAACTTTCATTTGATTCAATTAGCTTTGAAGAATACATTTCACTTTCATTAATTTAAACAACTTTTTTGAATGTGTTTGACTTTCATTTGACTCAAATAGCTTTATTTGATTGCTTTGACTTCATTTGATATAATTAGCTTTGTAGAACGTATTTGACTTTCATTTGATTCAAATAGCTTTATTTGAATGTGTTTGACTTTCATTTGATTCAATTAGCTTTGTTTGAATGTGTTTGACTCATTTGATTCAATTAGCTTTGTAGAATGCATTTCACTTTCATTTGATTCAAATAGCTTTGTTTGAATGTGTTTTTCTTTCATTTGATACAATTAGCTTTGTAGAATGTAAATGACTGTCATTTAATTCAAATAGCTTTGTTTTGAATGTGTTTGACTTCTATTTGATTCAATTAGCTTAGTAGAATGTATTTGACTTTCATTTGATTCAAATAGCTTTGTTTGAATGTGTTTGACTTTCATTTGTTTCAATTGCTTTGTAGAATGTATTTGACTTTCACTTGATTCGAAAGCTTTATTTGAATGTGTTTGACTTTCGTTAAATTCAATTAGCTTGTTTTGAATGTGTTTGACTTTAATTTAATTCAATTAGCTTTGTAGAATGTATTTGACTTCCATTTGATTCAATTAGCTTTGTTTGAATGTATTTGACTTTTATATGATTCAATTAGCTTTGTAGAATGTATTTGACTTTTATTTGATTTAATTAGCTTTGTTTGAATGTGTTTGACTTTCATTTGATTCAATTAGCTTTGTAGAATGTATTTGACTTTCATTTGATTCAAATAGCTTTATTTTAATGTGTTTGACTTTCATTTGATTCAATTAGCTTTGTAGAATGTATTTGACATTCATTTTATTAAAATAGCTTTGTTTGAATGTGTTTGACTTTCATTTGATTCAATGAGCTTTGTAGAATGTATTTGACTTTCATATGATTCGAAATCTTTGTTTGAATGTGTTTGACTTTCATTTGATTCAATTAGCTTTGTTTGAATGTGTTTTGACTTTAATTTAATTCAATTAGCTTTGTAGAATGTATTAGACTTTTATTTGATTTAATTGGCTTTGTTTTAATGTATTTGACTCTCATTTGATTCAAATAGCTTTGTTTGAATGTGTTTGACTTTCATTTGATTCAAATAGCTTTGTTTGAATGTGTTTGACTTTCATTTGATTCAATTAGCTTTGTAGAATGTAATTGACTTTCATTCGATTAAAATACCTTTGTTTGAATGTGCTTGACTTTCATTTGATTCAATTAGCTTTGTTTGAATGTGTTTGACTTTCATTTGATTCAATTAGCTTTGTTGAATGTATTTGACTTTCATTTGATTCAATTAGCTTTGTTTGAATGTGTTTAACTTTCTTTTGATTCAAATAGCTTTGTTTGAATGCGTTTAACTTTAATTTGATTCAATTAGCTTTGAAGAATACATTTCACTTTCATTTAATTTAAACAACTTTGTTTGAATGTGTTTGACTTTTATTTGACTCAAATAGCTTTATTTGCTTGTGTTTGACTTTCATTTGATACTATTAGCTTTGTAGAACGTATTTGACTTTCATTTGATTCAAATAGCTTTATTTGAATGTGTTTGACTTTCATTTGATTCAATTAGCTTTGTTTGAATGTGTTTCACTTTCATTTGATTCAATTAGCTTTGTAGAATGCATTTCATTTTCATTTGATTCAAATAGCTTTGTTTGAATGTGTTTGACTTTCATTTGATACAATTAGCTTTGTAGAATGTAAATGACTGTCATTTGATTCAAATAGCTTTGTTTGAATGTGTTTGACTTTCATTTGATTCAATTAGCTTAGTAGAATGTGTTTGGGGGTTTTCTATGTGTCCTTCGGGAGAGTTACAATTTCCTAGCAGACTTCCTTCTTACGCCTGTACCTGCACCTAGCAGACTTCCTTTTTGCGCCTGTACCTGCACAAGTAACGGAGACTCCGGATGGGGGGTGGGAGTTCCGCCTCCGAAGATTAAGTTAGTATCTTTTCGAAGTGGAATAAGAACAGTAAAAGCTTCTCGGTTCGAGAGCGTTTCAGTAGGTTTTGGCTTTTTTGTGGTTGCAATTAATGTATGTGTGTCATAAATGAGGTCTACCCTTACTATTTATAGTAAGGGAGAACTGTACCTCAATTAGGGTATAAGGGACACGTGTCTGCAAAGGAATTGGGCCTTTGCAGACCGCTGAAAGATTGACACGTGTCAAGCCTTTATTGGCCACGTGTCTTAGGGTATTTTCACCCTAAACATCTGCCCCTCACAGGTTAGATGTGGCAAACTCACGTGTCATCTGTGACAGACGTAGGGTGCATGGGGTAAGTGACGGTTCGTCTGCTTCCCCCCTCTTGAATTTCAAATTTTCGTGCAGAAGGTGACTGTTCGCCTTCTGCCTCTTTCTATAATTAGGGTGGCTACCTCTTTCCTCCGCACTTTTTATTTTCAAAAAATTTCCTGAGAAGAAGCTCTGATACCGGCTGCTTCTTTCAAGACTTTCGAGCATCCGGTTTTCGCAAGAAACTTGACATCTGCCTTCCGGCTGAGTGCGGATTTAGTAAGGTACCGTCTGCTTTCTCCCTCTTTGCCCCTAGATTAAGGACCTCACTCGGCATTTTGCCGCCTGGGTATATTTTGTCCAAAATTTCTGAATTACCCCTACCTCATCCGGGATTTCCCGTGTGAGGTTTTTGAAATATTTCCCTAGTTGTAAAATGCCCTCATCCGTCATTTTGCCGCATGGGCTGCTTGGGACAAGTCCAAAAATCCCCCTCATCCGGCGTTTTGCCGTCTGGAATGTTTAATACACTCCCATCCGGCATTGTGCCGCATGGGACCCCTTTGAGCCAACTTTGTTTTTATTCAGACTAGTCATAAGTAACCCCATCCGGCCTTTAGCCGTATGGGGGTGGTTTGATCAACCTTTGCTTTCAAACATCTTTCAAATTGCCCCCATCCGGCATTTAACCGTATGGGGGTAGTTTGAGCAGCCTTGGCTTTTTCTCAAACATCATTCAAATTGCCCCCATCCGGCATTTAACCGTATGAGGGTAGTTTGAGCAGCCTTGGCTTTTTCTCAAACATCATTCAAATTGCCCCCATCCGGCATTTAACCGTATGGGGGTCGTTTGAGCAGCCCTGGCTTTTTCTCAAACATACAAATAGCCCCCATCCGGCTTTT
The DNA here is from genome assembly GCF_001683475.1 of Chenopodium quinoa. Lineage (NCBI taxonomy): Eukaryota > Viridiplantae > Streptophyta > Magnoliopsida > Caryophyllales > Amaranthaceae > Chenopodium > Chenopodium quinoa. Next base: position 4,701 of record NW_018742633.1, read on the forward strand.
AACCGTATGGGGGTCGTTTGAGCAGCCTTGGCTCAAAACTGTTTCAAATTGCCCCCATCCGGCTTTTAACCGTATGGGGGTCGTTTGAGCAGCCTCGGCTTTTTCTCAAACGTTGTTTAAATTGCCCCCATCCGGCGTCTAACCGTATGGGGGTTGTTTGAGCAGCCTTTAGCTTTTTTCTCAAACATACAAATAGCCCCCATCCGGCTTTTAACCGTATGGGGGTCGTTTGAGCAGCCTTGGCTCAAAACTGTTTCAAATTGCCCCCATCCGGCTTTTAACCGTATGGGGGTCGTTTGAGCAGCCTCGGCTTTTTCTCAAACGTTGTTTAAATTGCCCCATCCGGCGTCTAACCGTATGGGGGTTGTTTGAGCAGCCTTTAGCTTTTTCTCAAACGTTGTTTAAATTGCCCCCATCCGGCGTCTAACCGTATGGGGGTTGTTTGAGCAGCCTTTAGCTTTTTCTCAAACATACAAATAGCCCCCATCCGGCTTTTAACCGTATGGGGGTATTTTGAGCAGCCTTGGCTCAAAACTGTTTCAAATTGCCCCCATCCGGCTTTTAACCGTATGGGGGTCGTTTGAGCAGCCTCGGCTTTTTCTCAAACGTTGTTTAAATTGCCCCCATCCGGCGTCTAACCGTATGGGGGTTGTTTGAGCAGCCTTTAGCTTTTTCTCAAACATACAAATAGCCCCCATCCGGCTTTTAACCGTATGGGGGTCGTTTTGAGCAATTTCCAGCCCATCTCTGCTATCCTCATCCGGGACTCCACCGCTTGGGGGGCTTTTAAATGAGCTTCCAATTACACATGTCTGATCTATTTTTCTTTATTTTCAGCTTCAAACACATTCGGAGATTTCCGCCTGTGTAGGTTTCAAGCCACCATCTCAGCAAATTCCAACCTCCAAAGGTACCGTTTGCACCCTTTTTCAATTCTTTTTGTTAATTTTTCCGGTTGCATAGATAGGATATGGACCCTTCAATTATACACTCGGCACAGTTTACGACTGCTGTCAGGCGGTCACCAGGCACGGCTGAGTCTAGGACTGGGACTGCCGTCTGGGGGTATTTGGGCGAACCTTCACCTACCTCGAATCCGACCGTCTCTGTTCATGTGCAGGACAGAATGGCTCGGATAAGATGGACGGCAGTTGACCCGGATTACAAATCCGACGACGCAGCCGAAGATCCAGCTGATCCCAGAAACGAGGACCAGACGGCAGGACCGTCTGGTGAAATTCCTTTGGAAGAAACCCTGGGGACTCGTCAAGATTCCCCGAGTGGTCCGAGCACACCGGGTGATAGCATATTAGAAGACTCTGATTCTAATGTCGAAGGATCCGGCGATGAATCTGCTGGAGAAGGGTCTGGGTCCGAATCTGAAGCCCCTGTACAGGAGGCTGAGCCTATTGTTGAGGAGGCCTACAAATGGCCGGCTAAGGGGGATCCGACTGACATGACCATGTCTGCAAGAGACGTGGTCACCCTTACTGCAACCCTTCCTGCCTTTCTTTTTTAAAAGGAAACCAGTTGGGAAGGACTGGGAAATAAGAGTCCCGCCTGTTAATGCAACCGTCGTATGGACGGACGACTTGGACCATGCCGATGATTTTTTCGGCTGTTATGAGGCGGCATTCAAAGCAGGCCTCCGGTTCCCCCTTCACCCCTGCATCAAGGACATATTGCTGGGGTATGACTTGGGCGTATGGCAATTGACTCCTAACTCTTGGGTCAATATTTTGGGGTACATTGCCGCGTGTGAGCTGCAGGAGGTAAACCCCAGTTGGGAGGCCTTTTCACACATGCATTACCTCAGCCGGGCTCCGGGTGGGTGGAATGCCTGGTACACCCTTACCACCAACCAAGAATACATGATGACTTTGGAGAAGCCATCAAAGTGGACCAACTGGAAGAGCAAATTTTATGTCGTCTCTTCTCCTTCCACTTCCCTAAATCACCGGCTGCGGCGGTATAATAAGCACCCGGCATTACTGGGCAAAAAATGCGCGCTCCCGAAAGTGCCGTCTGAGGCCTGGGACCAAATAATGGAGACGGGTCTCTTCCTCAAAACGACCCATCTGATGGAGGACGGTAGTGAAATCATCGTCCCAAAGTTCTGGGTACCCCTCCCGGAATGGTTAAGGGACGAGTCCTTCTTGTCCCTTTGCAATCTAAGTTCAATGTTTTAAAAAGAGTAGGTTCATTAACCCATCCGGTAATCTGACACCTGATTATGCGTACACGCTCTAACTCGAATTTCCCTTTTTTGCAGGTAAAGCTAAAAGAATGGTGCCTCCTGAAAAGACACCTGCCTTCTCAGCTATTGAGCTGAGAAAGAAGCAAATCGAAGAGAAGAAGGCGGCACTGGCCGCCAAGAATGGAGTAAAACCTCTTCCATTTCTTACCGGATGACATATGATCTGCCTTTGTTTCTAACTGATTGCTTTGTTTTGACTATTTTCAGGGTGGAACCCAAGGCATGCCAAAATCACTAGCAAGCATGCACAAAAGACCGGCTGGTGTGATACCCCAGCCGGCTTCAAAAGCTCCAAGGCTGCCGGGTCCACCTTTGGCAGCTAGTCCTGCAAAGAGGACGTCTGACCCTGCCAGGCCAACCACTGCAGGGAAGAGCCTGCAGCTAACGCCGAGTGCTTCGGCGGGCCAGACCCGGATGGGATCTGGCTCAGATGCGGCTGGGGGGGATGGCACCCCACAGCCTGTACAAGGTAAAACCTCTGCCTTTGACCCCCCCTGGCCGCTTGGGCATATGAGAGTCAAAACTCAAGCAAGCCAGTCTAGGGGCTCCTCTGGCAGCCGAATGAATATAGGCGGCGCCTATGCCCAGTATCTGACAGATAACCCTTCCTTTGCAGATGATTCTACCAGCCGGCCCGACTACAACCAATACGCCAAGAGAATGGTCAAGACTCTGACCCGTTCTGAAAAGGAGGCGGTGCCGGCTGTACACCAGGTTAACCTGGATCGCATCAACTCTCTTCTTGCTGAGGTAAATAACCCAAATGCCCTATGCTTGTCTCAAGCTCTGCTTTTGCCGGATGAGTAGTAATTATCATCATTAGTTCTAACTCCTTTTCCGGTTGGTACCATAGGTGATGCTGAGAGTGGACGGGCTCCGAGTCCCCTTGCGTAAAAAAGCAAGAGGAGGTAAGAGACGCTCAGAAGCGTGCCCTTGACCTAATTGACGTTAGTCAATTTCACAGTATTAAATATGATTTGGCAACTAAAGAGAGAGAGTTGCAACAGGAGGAATTACTGAAAGAGGCTGTGCTGGCTGGGGATGAGGCCAAGAAGAAAGTTGATGAACTTGAGCTCAAGGTCAAGGACCTCCAGGCTGATCTCAGAGCTCTGGAAGGGGCTGACAAGGAAAATGCCAACCTCCGCCAGAAGAACAGCGAGCTGACTGTCCAACTCACTAATATTCAGGCGGCCCACAAAAAGGAGCTGAACGAGGAACTCAGCCGCCTGATTACAGAGAATGAAGCCGACTGCGAGGAGCGCATGAAGCTGGCTTGGGACCTCATCCATCCGGACTCTGACTTTGACTATTTCAACCTCCGTTACTTGTATGCTTCTGAAGTTTATGAAGCTCGAGTACTCGGCACTCCTGCCCCTCCTCCTTTCGACGAGTGGGCTGAGAAGGGGTTAGGGTCAGAGCCGGATGGGGTGCCAATGGGAAACCAGCCGGAGCAGCTGCAGGAGCAGACGACTGAGACTCAGGTTGGGCAAGCTCAAGGGTTGGAGCAGCCTCAGCAACAAGAGCAACAGCAAGATTGATATTTTCTTTTCTTTTTTTACCGGCCTGCGTGCCGTGTATTTTCGATGTATCTTTCCCGGACAGGGGTCCGGCTAACATTTCAATTAATCTATTAACCGACACAGTCGGGTTTTCTATCTATTATTTGCAATTTTTTTTATATGCATTTTTTTTATATGCATTTTTACAAGTATTTCAGCCGTTCTATATATGCCGGATGAAGAAGAGATACCACAATATGCCCCTGAAATGGCTACGTGTTTACCCCAACAGTAGACAGGCAGTCGTTTCATGGAAGCCGGATGGGGGGGTCAGTGACTGACCTAACCTTGCCCCGTCTGGTACAATTATATATAGGATGGGATGTAAAACCGTTTAGGTGGTTACGGTGGCCCATTAGGAAATTTCATTTTTCCGGATGGACCTCTTTTGGGTCCTTGCCGGATGAATGCTAGATGCAAAGGATCATCTCTAACGGCTGCAAAATTGTTTGACAAATGCCGTTGAGTTATTGGATCGCTAGAACAATGTTCCACCCAGAAGGGAGCTGTTCTCTCCAGTGATTCACCCGGATGGACCTCTTTTGGGTCCTTGCCGGATGAATCCCAGATGCAAAGGATCATTTCTAACGGCTGCAAATCGTTTTAGACAAACGCCGTTTGAGTTATGGGATCGCTTAGAACAATGTTCCACCCAGAAGGGAGCTGTTCTCTTCAGTGATTCACCCGGATGGGTGTCACCGGATGACTGCTCTTTTTGGAGCAGTGGTTTTAACAAGTGTTCTTCCGTCTGTGTTCTTGCACTAGACAGGTGCAAATACAATTGTATGAATGGAAATTATATGCTTTCACATTTCAATCCTTAGAAGTAGTACTTTTTCAAGTTATCTACATTCCAGGTACGAGGCAGCCGCATTCCGTCTAGGGTTTCCAGACGGTATGTGCCGTTTCTAACTTCTTCAAAAATCCGGTAGGGTCCCTCCTAGTTTGGGGTCAGTTTCCCTTGTTCGTATGCCCCTACCAGTTGCTTCAAGCTTCCGTAATACAAAATCTCCAACTTTGAGGGGGCGTTTAAGCACCTTTTTGTTGTAGGCCCTCGTCATTCGAAGGCGGTAGATTTCATGACGCAAGGCGGCGTTGCCCCTTCTTTCTGAAAGAGTATCCAGAGACAGGCGCATTGGCTTCCCAATTTGCCTCTTCATCATACAACATGATTCGAAGTGTTGGCTCATATAATTCAATGGGAAGCACCGCCTCTGTGCCATATGCCATAAGGAATGGAGTTTCACCGGTTGACCCCTTCTCAGTAGTTCTGATGGACCAAAGAACGTGAGTTAACTCTTCTGCCCAAAGCCCGCCTGCCTTCTCGATCTTTTTCTTTATGCCGCCTGAGATGAGCTTGTTGAAAAGCTTCAAACTTGACCGTTTGCTTGCGGACGGCCAACGGATGCAAAGTAGTGGGAAATCCCTTGATCTTGCAACCAAGTCTTCAGGACAGGCGTTTCGAACTGGGGGCCATTGTCAAAGACCATTGACATTGGTACACCGAACCGGGTGATGACATTTCTCCAAATGAAGGAGATGACATCCTTAGTTTTGATGCCCTTTACCGCCTCGGCCTCAACCCACTTGGTGAAGTAATCAACAGCCACTAAAATGTATCTTCTGCCGCCTGGGGCAGGAGTGTATGGCCCCAAAATATCCATGCCCCATTTTGCAAAGGGAATTGGGCTGTGAATAGCTGTCATATCAGTTGCCGGCTGCCTTATCAGCCGGCCGAACCTCTGGCACTTGTCGCATCTTTTCACCAGATCTAATGCATCCGCCTCTAGTGTAGGCCAAAAGTATCCTTGCGCCGGGTTCTTTTGGCGAGGGTCCTCCCGCCAATGTGAGATCCACAGAAGCCGGCGTGGAGATCTTCCAGTATTTCCTTGCCCCGTTCTGGGGTAACACACTTGAATAGCGGCTGCAAGTAACCCTTCCGAAACAGTTCACCCTTGTGCATTGCGAAGCTTAATGCTCGTCTTTTAAGAGCAGCTGCTTCGGATGAGGTTTCCGGTAGAGTGCCGTCTTCCAAGTAATTCCGGATGGGGTCCATCCATGTGGAGCTTCGATCTAGAAGTCCAATGGGGTCATGTTCAATGCTTTTCTTTTCCATGACTTCCCAGAAGACTGATCTAGGCGTATCACATGTGGCGGAGGATGCAAGTTTGGATAGTGCATCCGCCTGATTATTCTCGGATCTGGGTACTTGACTTAGGTTGAATTCATCAAATGCCCCAGCCTCCTCTTTGACCGCCTGCATACATAATCATCACCGGATGGGTGGCCTCGTAGTCACCGTTGTACTGGCTAACGATGAGTTGGGAATCTGAGCAGGCATCAACTTTCCTTGCCCCGACCGCCTTACACATGCGGATACCGGCTAGCAGGGCCTCGTATTCAGCTTCATTATTCGAAGCTTGAAACTTGAATCGTAGAGCGTACTCGTATTTGTCCCCCTCCGGAGAGTGAATAATTACACCCGCTCCGCAACCATTCAGCGTAGAGCTCCCGTCTACATAAACCCTCCAAACTTCATCAGTTTTATCCGGCTGTATTGGCCTTGTCATTTCAACAATGAAGTCGGCAAACGCCTGACCCTTCACTGCTCGCCTGGGTTCGAAAGTGATTTCTAAGCTTTGGATTTCCACAGCCCATTTAATCATTCTTCCGGATGACTCTAAAGTGGTCATAGGCCTTTTGAGCGGCTGATCAGTGTAAACGGTCACCGGATGTGCTAAAAAATACGGTTTCAACCGCTTGACTGCTTTGAACAAAGCCAGACCGAATTTTTCGATCATGGGATAACGAAGTTCAGCATTCCGGAGGACATGGCTTATAAAGTATACCGGGAGCTGATTACCGTCTCTCTCAACAAGGAGGACGGCGCTCAAGGAGTGATCCGAGACGGCCAAGTACATGTAGAGAGCCTCCTGGGGTAGGGGACTCGCCAATCTTGGCAAAGAATGCAGGTGTTGCTTCAGCCGTTGAAATGCCGCCTCAGCCTCTTCACCCCATTCAAACCTTGACCTCTTTTTGATTGCTTGAAAGAAATACAGGCACTTGTCACCTGACCGGCTGAGGAATCTCCCCAGTGCCGCCAGGCAACCGGTAAGCTTTTGAGCCTCCCTGACGGTACGTGGCGACTGCATGTCAATCACCGCCTGTACTTTGTCCGGATTGGCTTCTATGGCCCTCTGATCAATCAAAAATCCAAGAAACTTCCCGGACTCAACTCCAAAGACGCATTTTTTTAGGATTTAACATGACTTTATGCCGTCTGAGGGTGGTGAGAGTTTCTCGGAGGTCGGCTAGATGATTCGCCTGCAGCTTTGATTTGACAATCATGTCATCAATGTACACCTCCACGTTCCTTCCAATCTGATCATAAAAGACCGAGTTCATCATTCGCTGGAAAGTAGCAGGCGCATTCTTCAACCCAAACGGCATCACCTTGTAGCAATATAGCCCTTGATCTGTGACGAAAGCCGTCTTCTCTTGGTCTTTCTTCCACAAGGGTATCTGATGGAAGCCGGAATAGGCGTCCATGAAACTCAATCAGGGCATGGCCAGGCTGTAGAGTCTACCAAATGATCTATCTTTGGAAGCGGGTAGCTATCCTTTGGACAAGCCCTGTTGAGGTCCGTGTAATCTACACACATCCGCCAGGTTTCCATTCGGCTTTTTCACAAGGACGACATTGGCTACCCAATCCGGGTAGTAACATTGCCGGATGAATCCAGCATCCAAGAGTTTCTTGACCTCGGTTGCTGCCGCCTGGGACCTTTCCTCGCCATGGTTCCGTTTCTTTTTGCCTGACCGGCTTCTTCTTAGGATCCACAGCGAGTCTATGTACAGCAAGATCCGGACTTACACCCGGCATCTCTTCTACTTCAAAGGCAAACACATCTTTGAACTCCTTCAGCAAAAGGAGCAAAACCTGATCCCAAACTTTCAAACGCAGCCGTTCCAACCTTGACAGTTCTGTCTGGCCGACTGTTTCAAGGACAACATCAATTATTTCTCCTGCCGGCTGAGGCGAAGGACGTTTGTCCTCTCCCCGGACAGTGATTGCTATTGTTTCTCCTTCACAGGCGCCAGTTGGTCCGCCTTCCTCTTTTACCGGCTGGCTTTGTAGCCGGTAAGCTTTGATCACAGTCGTCAAGTTCAACAATTTCTTTCTCTTGACCGCCTGTGTCAAGCGTTGGTTTGATCTCCGAGAGGTAACACTCTCTCGCCATCTTTTTGGTCCCCACTCAAGGAACCGACTGTGCCATCATCCCTTTCAAACTTTATCAACATTAGAGATGGGATGATGACTGCCTTTGAGAGGTTAAGGGTTGGACGGCCAATAATCAGATTGTAGGCAGTCAGCTCTTCTACAACAAGAAAACTTGACAACCAATATGCCGGCCCTTACCCTTCTCTCCGAACCGGATGGGTAGATCAATCATGCCCACCGGATGTACTACTCCTCCCCCAAAACCTACAAGAGGGTATGAGGCCGGAAGCATGCTACTGGGCTTATACTTGAGTTTCTCCAAGCACCGGTAGCTGATGAGGTCGGATGAGCTCCCGGTATCAATCAAGATCCGGCCAACTCTTTGATTGGCGATTTTGCACTCGATGACTATGGGGTCATCATGAGGCCGCCTGACCTCACCCCTATCTCTCTCGGAGATGTTAACTTCCGGAAATGAATATTCAGACGACTGGCCCTCATCCACGAGTTGACCAGTTTCCGAATGTTGTCTTTTGTGCCCCGAATGGTAGGCCCACCTCCCGCAAATCCACCGGCTATGGTCAGGATGGTTTCCTCATCCGTATCCGATTGAGTAGCCGTCTTCTTTGGGGGTGGTCCTCTTGCTTGTTTAGGTGTACCCCTTGACTTGGAAAGATAAGATTTTGAGAGCCCCCTCATCAGCGAGCCGGTCGAAGAGCCGCCTGAGGCTAAAGCAACCCTCAGTGTCGTGGCCAATTTCCTCGTGAAAAAGACAATATTTGCTCTTATCCCGGGCGCTTAGAGGACTCTTCATAGGAGACGGTTTTTCAAGATTCAACCGGTCCTTTACTTCGTTGAGAATGGAGGCACAGTCCTTGTTGAACTCGTACTTTGGCACATACGGATCCGACCTCTTCCTTTTCTGGAAAGGTTGTCCGGATGAGTCTGCCGCCCATACCCCCTTTCTCTTGTCTTCCTTTTTGGCCGACTGGGTAGGCCGATTCTCTTTTTTATCGGATCTTTTGTAATCCGTTGGAAGTTTAACACACAATTCCACTGCCTGAATGTAGGCCTCCGCCTTCATGAGTGCCTCGTGAAGAGTGGAGACCCTCTTCCTAACCAAGTCAAACTTAAAAGTTGATCCATCTTTTAAGCCTTTGAAGAAATCAGTATAGGCAACGTCATCAGACAATCCATGGATTTGGATCCTCATCAGGTTAAACCGCCTGACATATGACCGGAGCCCCTCTTTGTCTCCCTGTTGTATTGCCCCTAGATCAAGGCTTGTTTTCTTGGCAGGGATGTTCATAGAAAAGTTGGACGTAAACCAGTAGGCCAAGGTCCTGAAATTATTGATGCATCCGGCTGGGAGGTTACCAAACCAACGTTGAGCAATCCCTTTCAACGTAGCCGGGAAGCACCGGCACCATGCGGCATCATCCAAACCCTGCAAATACATCAGGTTGGTGTATGCCATAAGGTGATCTTCCGGGTTGGTGGTACCGTCGTAGGCGCCTACCAACACGTTTTTGATTTTAGACGGCTGGGTCATCTCGGTGATTTCTCTGGAGAACGCCGTTGGCTGTTCCCCAAGGTTGAGCAGCCGGAGCTGCCAGTCCATAGGCTGGACGGGCGACTGATGCTGCCCCCCGAAAATACCTGCCTGTGCATAGGGGGATCCAAAGGGCGTATACGGTGTTCCATGCACTCCGGTTGGATCATATGGGGGCCGGATCGAGCGGAAACCTCGCTCGTCCGGCTGTCATTGTTTGTTCTCGTGCCTTCCTGAGGTGGCATTGAAGCTGTCTCGAAAGGTCGATGTTGATGCCGACTCGGATCGCTGAGTCTTTTTATCTTGGATGAGCGTCCGGGCATCAGAATAGACTTTCTTGGTTCCATCCGGCTGAATGTGCCGGACGGGCTTTCTGACTCCATCTATAGGAGTGTGCATCTTTGAGAAATCAAAGAGCCTAGCTGGCATGTCTGACTTCGGATGTGGGGTAGATGCTCTACCCTTGACTGTTTTGGCCGTCTTTTTACCGTGACGCCTTTCTTCCGCCTGACCCTTACGGGGGCCGGCTGTGTAGTCCAGAAGGCCTTTGATCTCTCCTTTGAAGCTCATCATCATTCATGAGCTCATCTCTGGAGACTGGGGAGTCTCCAGCGGTAGAGGTTAACCCAAGCGGCCCCTAGTTGGCTTGCTAGGAGCCGCCTGGTTCCCTTCCCGTTCTCTCTTATCTTTGGAACGGGTGTTCTTGGTCCTCAAAGAGCCATCCGCAGCAGTGTAGGCTTCCAAGTCATAGTTATCGGCTGTATCTTGGTCCGAATGGACCTCAACCTCCCCAGTAGGCAGATTGCCTTTACCAGGTAGTATAGGCTCAGATGTCATCTAGAAAGTACTCTCCCCACAGACGGCGCCAGATGTTTGGGGGTTTTCTATGTGTCCTTCGGGAGAGTTACAATTTCCTAGCAGACTTCCTTCTTACGCCTGTACCTGCACCTAGCAGACTTCCTTCTTGCGCCTGTACCTGCACAAGTAACGGAGACTCCGGATGGGGGTGGGAGTTCCGCCTCCGAAGATTAAGTTAGTATCTTTTCGAAGTGGAATAAGAACAGTAAAAGCTTCTCGGTTCGAGAGCGTTTCAGTAGGTTTTGGCTTTTTTTGTGGTTGCAATTAATGTATGTGTGTCATAAATGAGGTCTACCCTTACTATTTATAGTAAGGGAGAACTGTACCTCAATTAGGGTATAAGGGACACGTGTCTGCAAAGGAATTGGGCCTTTGCAGACCACTGAAAGATTGACACGTGTCAATGACCAAGATGGTCAAGGGTCAATCATCCATGGTCAAGATAAGGAAGTCCAAAACGGTGCTAGTGAGCAAGGTACTGATGGAATCTTTTTGTCCAAATCATTCTTCAATCCAATGCACGGTTTTAGTCCAAAGAGTTTAACAAATGGTTACACTTCTCTTAGTGTAACTAATCTTGTTGAAGGCATCTAGTTAATGTGTCGTTTTTCCAAGCTTGAAGCCACGCATGATTGATGCATTTGAGAGTTACATTGGACTGATTATGAAGGCGTGATTCAAGGCTTGTGTTGGGCGTGAATTAAGGCATTGGTTGGCTGATTATTCTACCTCTTTACTTGGGGGTTATTTGTACTTAATTAGAGAGTTGTTGCTGGAATAAAGGAGCTTGAATCAAGGGTTTAAATGGGAGGTTACAAGCGTGACTCAAGGGGGCTGTTTGCACGTTTCTTGGACGTTGAAGATGCTCTTTTGAAGACTTCATGTTTGCTGAACGTTTCCTCTTTAATTTAAGCATAGTTTTAAGCTTAATTGAGTAGTTTTATTTTGTTGTTATGAGGGATTAATTGGACGGTTATATGAGCCTCTTAATCACCTTATAGTTAGTATCTTATTTTGTCTTTTAAATTAGGCAAGTGATGGATGATCATTAAAAGTTGT
>NW_018742635.1:0-42962 GCF_001683475.1 Chenopodium quinoa
TTTGACTTTCATTTGATTCGTTTAGCTTTGTAGAATGCATTTGACTTTCATTTGATTTAATTAGCTTTGTTAACGCTCTGTTTGAATGTGTTTGACTTTCATTTGATTCTATTAGGTTTGTTTGAATGTGTTTGTCTTTCATTGGATTTTAGGTTAGTTTGAATGTGTTGACTTTCATTTGATTCAATTAGCTTTATAGAATGCATTTGACTTTCATTCGATTCAATTAGCTTTGTTGATTACATTTGACTTTCATTTGATTCAGAAAGCTTTGTATGAATGTGGTTTGACTTTCATTTGATTTAATTAGGTTTTTTTTAAATGTGTTTGACGTTCATTGGATTAAATTAGGTTTGTTTGAATGTGTTTGACTTTCATTCGATTCAATTAGCTTTGATAAATGCATTTGACTTTCATTTGATTAAAAAAGCTCTGTTTGAATGTGTTTGACTTTCATTTGATTTAATTAGCTTTATTGAATGTATTTGACTTTCATTTGATTCAAGAAGATGTGTTTGAATGTGTTTGACTTTCAATTGATTCAATTAGCTTTGCTTGAACGTGTTTGACTTTTATTTGATTCAATTAGCTTTGTAGAATGCATTTGACTTTCATTTGTTAAATTAGCTTTGTTGAATACATTTGACTTTCATTTGATTCAGAAAGCTTTGTATGAATTTGTTTGACTTTCATTTGATTTAATTAGCTTAGTTTGAAAGTGTTTGACTTTTATTTGATTCAAAAAGCTTTGTTTGAATGTGTTTGACTTTCATTTGATTCAATTAGGTTTGTTTGAATGTGTTTGACTTTCATTTGATTCGTTTAACTTTGTAGAACGCATTTTGACTTTCATTTGATTTAATTAGCTTTGTTGAACGCAATTGACTTTCATTTGATTCAACAAGCTTTGTTTGAATGTGTTTTGACTTTCATTTGATTCAATTAGCTGTATAGAATGCATTTGACTTTCATTTGATTCAAAATGCTCTGTTTGAATGTGTTTGACTTCCATTTGATTTAATTAAGTTTGTTTGAATGTGTTTGACTTTCATTCGATTCAATTAGGTTTGTTTGAATGTGTTTGACTTTCATTTGATTCAATTAAGTTTGTTTGAATGTGTTTGACTTTCATTGGATTCAATTAGGTTTGTTAGAATGTGTTTGCCACTCATTTGATTCAACTAGCTTTGTTGAATGCATTAGACTTTAATTTGATTCAAGAAGTTTTTTTGAATGTGTTTGAATTTCATTTGATTCAATTAGCTTTTTACAATGCATTTGACTTTCATTTGATTTAATTAGATTTATTAATGTATTTGACTTTCATTTGATTCAGAAAGCTTTGTTTGAATGTGTTTGACTTTCATTTGATTTAATTAACTTTGTTTGAATGTGTTTGACTTTGATTTGATTCGTTTAGCTTTGTAGAATGCATTTGACTTTAATTTGATTGAAAAAGCTTTATTTGAATGTGTTTGACTTTCATTCGAATCAATTAGCTTTGATGAATGCATTTGACTTTCATTTTATTCAAAAAGCTCTGTTTGAATGTGTTTGACTTTCCTTTGATTCAATTAGCTTATATAGAATGTGTTTGACTTTCATTTTATTTAATTAGCTTTGTTTAATTGTGTTTGACTTTCATTTGATTCAGTTAGCTTTATTAAATGCATTTGACTTTCATTTTGATTCTAGAAGATTTGTTTGAATGTGTTTGACTTTCATTTGATTCAATTAGCTTTTCTTGAATGTGTTTGGCTTTCATTTGATTCAATTAGCTTTGTAGAATGCATTTGACTTTCATTTGATTTAATTAGCTTTGTTAAACACATTTGACTTTCATTTGATTCAGAAAGCTTTGTATGAATGTGTTTGACTTTTCATTTGATTTAATTAGCTTAGTTTGAAAGTGTTTGACTTTTATTTGATTCAAAAAGCTTTGTTTGAATGTGTTTGACTTTCATTTGATTCAATTAGGTTTGTTTGAATGTGTTTGACTTTCATTTGATTCGTTTAACTTTGTAGAACGCATTTGACTTTCATTTTATTTAATTAGCTTTGTTAAATGTACTTGACTTTCGTTTGATTCAGAAAGCTTTGTTTGAATGTGTTTGACTTTCATTTGATTTAATTAACTTTGTTTGAATGTGTTTGACTTTTATTTGATTTAACAAGCTTTGTTTGAATGTGTTTGACTTTCTTTTTATTTATTTAGCTTTGTTTGAATGTGTTTGACTTTCATTTGATTCAATTAGCTTTGTACAATGCATTTGACTTTCATTTGATTTAATTAGATTTATTAAATGTATTTGACTTTCATTTGATTCAGAAAGCTTTATTTGAATGTGTTTGACTTTCATTTGATTTAATTAGCTTTGTTTGAATGTGTTTGACTTTGATTTGATTCATTTAGCTTTGTAGAATGCATTTGACTTTAATTTGATTGAAAAAGCTTTATTTAAATGTGTTTGACTTTCATTCGAATCAATTAGCTTTGATGAATGCATTTGACTTTCATTTTATTCAAAAAGCTCTGTTTGAATGTGTTTGACTTTCCTTTGATTCAATTAGCTTTGCCTGAACGTGTTTGACTTTCATTTGATTCAATTAGCTTTATAGAATGCATTTGACTTTCATTCGATTCAATTAGCTTTGTTGATTACATTTGACTTTCATTTGATTCAGAAAGCTTTGTATGAATGTGTTTGACTTTCATTTGATTTAATTAGGTTAGTTTGAAAGTGTTTGACTTTTATTTGATTGAAAAGGCTTTGTTTGAATGTGTTTGACTTTCATTTGATTCAATTAGGTTTGTTTGAATGTGTTTGACTTTCATTTGATTTAATTAACTTTGTTTGAATGTGTTTGACTTTTATATGATTCGAAAAGCTTTGTTTGAATGTGTTTGAATTTCATTTGATTCAATTAGCTTTCTTTGAATGTGTTTGACTTTCATTTGATTCGTTTAGCTTTGTAGAATGCATTTGACTTTCATTTGATTTAATTAGCTTTGTTAACGCTCTGTTTGAATGTGTTTGACTTTCATTTGATTCTATTAGGTTTGTTTGAATGTGTTTATCTTTCATTGGATTCAATTAGGTTAGTTTGAATGTGTTGACTTTCATTTGATTCAATTAGCTTTATAGAATGCATTTGACTTTCATTCGATTCAATTAGCTTTGTTGATTACATTTGACTTTCATTTGATTCAGAAAGCTTTGTATGAATGTGTTTGACTTTCATTTGATTTAATTAGGTTTTTTTAAATGTGTTTGACGTTCATTGGATTAAATTAGGTTTGTTTGAATGTGTTTGACTTTCATTCGATTCAATTAGCTTTGATAAATGCATTTGACTTTCATTTGATTAAAAAAGCTCTGTTTGAATGTGTTTGACTTTCATTTGATTTAATTAGCTTTATTGAATGTATTTGACTTTCATTTGATTCAAGAAGATGTGTTTGAATGTGTTTGACTTTCATTTGATTCAATTAGCTTTGCTTGAACGTGTTTGACTTTCATTTGATTCAATTAGCTTTGTAGAATGCAATTGACTTTCATTTGATTAAATTAGCTTTGTTGAATACATTTGACTTTCATTTGATTCAGAAAGCTTTGTATGAATGTGTTTGACTTTCATTTGATTTAATTAGCTTAGTTTGAAAGTGTTTTGACTTTTATTTGATTGAAAAGGCTTTGTTTGAATATGTTTGACTTTCATTTGATTCAATTAGGTTTGTTTGAATGTGTTTGACTTTCATTTGATTTAATTAACTTTGTTTGAATGTGTTTGACTTTTTATATGATTCGAAAAGCTTTGTTTGAATGTGTTTGAATTTCATTTGATTCAATTAGCTTTCTTTGAATGTGTTTGACTTTCATTTGATTCGTTTAGCTTTGTAGAATGCATTTGACTTTCATTTGATTTAATTAGCTTTGTTAACGCTCTGTTTGAATGTGTTTGACTTTCATTTGATTCTATTAGGTTTGTTTGAATGTGTTTGTCTTTCATTGGATTCAATTAGGTTAGTTTGAATGTGTTGACTTTCATTTGATTCAATTAGCTTTATAGAATGCATTTGACTTTCATTCGATTCAATTAGCTTTGTTGATTACATTTGACTTTCATTTGATTCAGAAAGCTTTGTATGAATGTGTTTGACTTTCATTTGATTTAATTAGGTTTTTTTAAATGTGTTTGACGTTCATTGGATTAAATTAGGTTTGTTTGAATGTGTTTGACTTTCATTCGATTCAATTAGCTTTGATAAATGCATTTGACTTTCATTTGATTAAAAAAGCTATGTTTGAATGTGTTTGACTTTCATTTGATTTAATTAGCTTTATTGAATGTATTTGACTTTCATTTGATTCAAGAAGATGTGTTTGAATGTGTTTGACTTTCATTTGATTCAATTAGCTTTGCTTGAACGTGTTTGACTTTCATTTGATTCAATTAGCTTTGTAGAATGCATTTGACTTTCATTTGATTAAATTAGCTTTGTTGAATACATTTGACTTTCATTTGATTCAGAAAGCTTTGTATGAATGTGTTTGACTTTCATTTGATTTAATTAGCTTAGTTTGAAAGTGTTTTGACTTTTATTTGATTGAAAAGGCTTTGTTTGAATATGTTTGACTTTCATTTGATTCAATTAGGTTTGTTTGAATGTGTTTGACTTTCATTTGATTTAATTAACTTTGTTTGAATGTGTTTGACTTTCATTGGATTCAATTAGGTTTGTTAGAATGTGTTTGCCACTCATTTGATTCAACTAGCTTTGTTAAATGCATTAGACTTTAATTTGATTCAAGAAGTTTTTTTGAATGTGTTTGAATTTCATTTGATTCAATTAGCTTTTTACAATGCATTTGACTTTCATTTGATTTAATTAGATTTATTAAATGTATTTGACTTTCATTTGATTCAGAAAGCTTTGTTTGAATGTGTTTGACTTTCATTTGATTTAATTAACTTTGTTTGAATGTGTTTGACTTTGATTTGATTCGTTTAGCTTTGTAGAATGCATTTGACTTTAATTTGATTGAAAAAGCTTTATTTGAATGTGTTTGACTTTCATTCGAATCAATTAGCTTTGATGAATGCATTTGACTTTCATTTTATTCAAAAAGCTCTGTTTGAATGTGTTTGACTTTCCTTTGATTCAATTAGCTTATATAGAATGTGTTTGAATTTCATTTGATTCAATTAGCTTTCTTTGAATGTGTTTGACTTTCATTTGATTCGTTTAGCTTTGTAAAATGCATTTGACTTTCATTTGATTTAATTAGCTTTGTTAACGCTCTGTTTGAATGTGTTTGACTTTCATTTGATTCCATTAGGTTTGTTTGAATGTGTTTGTCTTTCATTGGATTCAATTAGGTTAGTTTGAATGTGTTGACTTTCATTTGATTCAATTAGCTTTATAGAATGCATTTGACTTTCATTTGATTCAATTAGCTTTGTTGATTACATTTGACTTTCATTTGATTCAGAAAGCTTTGTATGAATGTGTTTGACTTTCATTTGATTTAATTAGGTTTTTTTAAATGTGTTTGACGTTCATTGGATTAAATTAGGTTTGTTTGAATGTGTTTGACTTTCATTCGATTCAATTAGCTTTGATAAATGCATTTGACTTTCATTTGATTAAAAAAGCTCTGTTTGAATGTGTTTGACTTTCATTTGATTTAATTAGCTTTATTGAATGTATTTGACTTTCATTTGATTCAAGAAGATGTGTTTGAATGTGTTTGACTTTCATTTGATTCAATTAGCTTTGCTTGAACGTGTTTGACTTTTATTTGATTCAATTAGCTTTGTAGAATGCATTTGACTTTCATTTGTTAAATTAGCTTTGTTGAATACATTTGACTTTCATTTGATTCAGAAAGCTTTGTATGAATTTGTTTGACTTTCATTTGATTTAATTAGCTTAGTTTGAAAGTGTTTGACTTTTATTTGATTCAAAAAGCTTTGTTTGAATGTGTTTGACTTTCATTTGATTCAATTAGGTTTGTTTGAATGTGTTTGACTTTCATTTGATTCGTTTAACTTTGTAGAACGCATTTGACTTTCATTTGATTTAATTAGCTTTGTTGAACGCAATTGACTTTCATTTGATTCAACAAGCTTTGTTTGAATGTGTTTGACTTTCATTTGATTCAATTAGCTGTATAGAATGCATTTGACTTTCATTTGATTCAAAATGCTCTGTTTGAATGTGTTTGACTTCCATTTGATTTAATTAAGTTTGTTTGAATGTGTTTGACTTTCATTCGATTCAATTAGGTTTGTTTGAATGTGTTTGACTTTCATTTGATTCAATTAAGTTTGTTTGAATGTGTTTGACTTTCATTGGATTCAATTAGGTTTGTTAGAATGTGTTTGCCACTCATTTGATTCAACTAGCTTTGTTGAATGCATTAGACTTTAATTTGATTCAAGAAGTTTTTTTGAATGTGTTTGAATTTCATTTGATTCAATTAGCTTTTTACAATGCATTTGACTTTCATTTGATTTAATTAGATTTATTAAATGTATTTGACTTTCATTTGATTCAGAAAGCTTTGTTTGAATGTGTTTGACTTTCATTTGATTTAATTAACTTTGTTTGAATGTGTTTGACTTTGATTTGATTCGTTTAGCTTTGTAGAATGCATTTGACTTTAATTTGATTGAAAAAGCTTTATTTGAATGTGTTTGACTTTCATTCGAATCAATTAGCTTTGATGAATGCATTTGACTTTCATTTTATTCAAAAAGCTCTGTTTGAATGTGTTTGACTTTCCTTTGATTCAATTAGCTTATATAGAATGTGTTTGACTTTCATTTTATTTAATTAGCTTTGTTTAATTGTGTTTGACTTTCATTTGATTCAGTTAGCTTTATTAAATGCATTTGACTTTCATTTGATTCTAGAAGATTTGTTTGAATGTGTTTGACTTTCATTTGATTCAATTAGCTTTTCTTGAATGTGTTTGGCTTTCATTTGATTCAATTAGCTTTGTAGAATGCATTTGACTTTCATTTGATTAAATTAGCTTTGTTAAACACATTTGACTTTCATTTGATTCAGAAAGCTTTGTATGAATGTGTTTGACTTTCATTTGATTTAATTAGCTTAGTTTGAAAGTGTTTGACTTTTATTTGATTCAAAAAGCTTTGTTTGAATGTGTTTGACTTTCATTTGATTCAATTAGGTTTGTTTGAATGTGTTTGACTTTCATTTGATTCGTTTAACTTTGTAGAACGCATTTGACTTTCATTTTATTTAATTAGCTTTGTTAAATGTACTTGACTTTCGTTTGATTCAGAAAGCTTTGTTTGAATGTGTTTGACTTTCATTTGATTTAATTAACTTTGTTTGAATGTGTTTGACTTTTATTTGATTTAACAAGCTTTGTTTGAATGTGTTTGACTTTCTTTTTATTTATTTAGCTTTGTTTGAATGTGTTTGACTTTCATTTGATTCAATTAGCTTTGTACAATGCATTTGACTTTCATTTGATTTAATTAGATTTATTAAATGTATTTGACTTTCATTTGATTCAGAAAGCTTTATTTGAATGTGTTTGACTTTCATTTGATTTAATTAGCTTTGTTTGAATGTGTTTGACTTTGATTTGATTCATTTAGCTTTGTAGAATGCATTTGACTTTAATTTGATTGAAAAAGCTTTATTTAAATGTGTTTGACTTTCATTCGAATCAATTAGCTTTGATGAATGCATTTGACTTTCATTTTATTCAAAAAGCTCTGTTTGAATGTGTTTGACTTTCCTTTGATTCAATTAGCTTTGCTTGAACGTGTTTGACTTTCATTTGATTCAATTAGCTTTATAGAATGCATTTGACTTTCATTCGATTCAATTAGCTTTGTTGATTACATTTGACTTTCATTTGATTCAGAAAGCTTTGTATGAATGTGTTTGACTTTCATTTGATTTAATTAGGTTAGTTTGAAAGTGTTTGACTTTTATTTGATTGAAAAGGCTTTGTTTGAATATGTTTGACTTTCATTTGATTCAATTAGGTTTGTTTGAATGTGTTTGACTTTCATTTGATTTAATTAACTTTGTTTGAATGTGTTTGACTTTTATATGATTCGAAAAGCTTTGTTTGAATGTGTTTGAATTTCATTTGATTCAATTAGCTTTCTTTGAATGTGTTTGACTTTCATTTGATTCGTTTAGCTTTGTAGAATGCATTTGACTTTCATTTGATTTAATTAGCTTTGTTAACGCTCTGTTTGAATGTGTTTGACTTTCATTTGATTCTATTAGGTTTGTTTGAATGTGTTTGTCTTTCATTGGATTCAATTAGGTTAGTTTGAATGTGTTGACTTTCATTTGATTCAATTAGCTTTATAGAATGCATTTGACTTTCATTCGATTCAATTAGCTTTGTTGATTACATTTGACTTTCATTTGATTCAGAAAGCTTTGTATGAATGTGTTTGACTTTCATTTGATTTAATTAGGTTTTTTTAAATGTGTTTGACGTTCATTGGATTAAATTAGGTTTGTTTGAATGTGTTTGACTTTCATTCGATTCAATTAGCTTTGATAAATGCATTTGACTTTCATTTGATTAAAAAAGCTCTGTTTGAATGTGTTTGACTTTCATTTGATTTAATTAGCTTTATTGAATGTATTTGACTTTCATTTGATTCAAGAAGATGTGTTTGAATGTGTTTGACTTTCATTTGATTCAATTAGCTTTGCTTGAACGTGTTTGACTTTCATTTGATTCAATTAGCTTTGTAGAATGCATTTGACTTTCATTTGATTAAATTAGCTTTGTTGAATACATTTGACTTTCATTTGATTCAGAAAGCTTTGTATGAATGTGTTTGACTTTCATTTGATTTAATTAGCTTAGTTTGAAAGTGTTTGACTTTTATTTGATTGAAAAGGCTTTGTTTGAATATGTTTGACTTTCATTTGATTCAATTAGGTTTGTTTGAATGTGTTTGACTTTCATTTGATTTAATTAACTTTGTTTGAATGTGTTTGACTTTTATATGATTCGAAAAGCTTTGTTTGAATGTGTTTGAATTTCATTTGATTCAATTAGCTTTCTTTGAATGTGTTTGACTTTCATTTGATTCGTTTAGCTTTGTAGAATGCATTTGACTTTCATTTGATTTAATTAGCTTTGTTAACGCTCTGTTTGAATGTGTTTGACTTTCATTTGATTCTATTAGGTTTGTTTGAATGTGTTTGTCTTTCATTGGATTCAATTAGGTTAGTTTGAATGTGTTGACTTTCATTTGATTCAATTAGCTTTATAGAATGCATTTGACTTTCATTCGATTCAATTAGCTTTGTTGATTACATTTGACTTTCATTTGATTCAGAAAGCTTTGTATGAATGTGTTTGACTTTCATTTGATTTAATTAGGTTTTTTTAAATGTGTTTGACGTTCATTGGATTAAATTAGGTTTGTTTGAATGTGTTTGACTTTCATTCGATTCAATTAGCTTTGATAAATGCATTTGACTTTCATTTGATTAAAAAAGCTCTGTTTGAATGTGTTTGACTTTCATTTGATTTAATTAGCTTTATTGAATGTATTTGACTTTCATTTGATTCAAGAAGATGTGTTTGAATGTGTTTGACTTTCATTTGATTCAATTAGCTTTGCTTGAACGTGTTTGACTTTCATTTGATTCAATTAGCTTTGTAGAATGCATTTGACTTTCATTTAATTAAATTAGCTTTGTTGAATACATTTGACTTTCATTTGATTCAGAAAGCTTTGTATGAATGTGTTTGACTTTCATTTGATTTAATTAGCTTAGTTTGAAAGTGTTTGACTTTTATTTGATTGAAAAGGCTTTGTTTGAATATGTTTGACTTTCATTTGATTCAATTAGGTTTGTTTGAATGTGTTTGACTTTCATTTGATTTAATTAACTTTGTTTGAATGTGTTTGACTTTCATTGGATTCAATTAGGTTTGTTAGAATGTGTTTGCCACTCATTTGATTCAACTAGCTTTGTTGAATGCATTAGACTTTAATTTGATTCAAGAAGTTTTTTTGAATGTGTTTGAATTTCATTTGATTCAATTAGCTTTTTACAATGCATTTGACTTTCATTTGATTTAATTAGATTTATTAAATGTATTTGACTTTCATTTGATTCAGAAAGCTTTGTTTGAATGTGTTTGACTTTCATTTGATTTAATTAACTTTGTTTGAATGTGTTTGACTTTGATTTGATTCGTTTAGCTTTGTAGAATGCATTTGACTTTAATTTGATTGAAAAAGCTTTATTTGAATGTGTTTGACTTTCATTCGAATCAATTAGCTTTGATGAATGCATTTGACTTTCATTTTATTCAAAAAGCTCTGTTTGAATGTGTTTGACTTTCTTTGATTCAATTAGCTTATATAGAATGTGTTTGAATTTCATTTGATTCAATTAGCTTTCTTTGAATGTGTTTGACTTTCATTTGATTCGTTTAGCTTTGTAGAATGCATTTGACTTTCATTTGATTTAATTAGCTTTGTTAACGCTCTGTTTGAATGTGTTTGACTTTCATTTGATTCTATTAGGTTTGTTTGAATGTGTTTGTCTTTCATTGGATTCAATTAGGTTAGTTTGAATGTGTTGACTTTCATTTGATTCAATTAGCTTTATAGAATGCATTTGACTTTCATTCGATTCAATTAGCTTTGTTGATTACATTTGACTTTCATTTGATTCAGAAAGCTTTGTATGAATGTGTTTGACTTTCATTTGATTTAATTAGGTTTTTTTAAATGTGTTTGACGTTCATTGGATTAAATTAGGTTTGTTTGAATGTGTTTGACTTTCATTCGATTCAATTAGCTTTGATAAATGCATTTGACTTTCATTTGATTAAAAAAGCTCTGTTTGAATGTGTTTGACTTTCATTTGATTTAATTAGCTTTATTGAATGTATTTGACTTTCATTTGATTCAAGAAGATGTGTTTGAATGTGTTTGACTTTCATTTGATTCAATTAGCTTTGCTTGAACGTGTTTGACTTTTATTTGATTCAATTAGCTTTGTAGAATGCATTTGACTTTCATTTGTTAAATTAGCTTTGTTGAATACATTTGACTTTCATTTGATTCAGAAAGCTTTGTATGAATTTGTTTGACTTTCATTTGATTTAATTAGCTTAGTTTGAAAGTGTTTGACTTTTATTTGATTCAAAAAGCTTTGTTTGAATGTGTTTGACTTTCATTTGATTCAATTAGGTTTGTTTGAATGTGTTTGACTTTCATTTGATTCGTTTAACTTTGTAGAACGCATTTGACTTTCATTTGATTTAATTAGCTTTGTTGAACGCAATTGACTTTCATTTGATTCAACAAGCTTTGTTTGAATGTGTTTGACTTTCATTTGATTCAATTAGCTGTATAGAATGCATTTGACTTTCATTTGATTCAAAATGCTCTGTTTGAATGTGTTTGACTTCCATTTGATTTAATTAAGTTTGTTTGAATGTGTTTGACTTTCATTCGATTCAATTAGGTTTGTTTGAATGTGTTTGACTTTCATTTGATTCAATTAAGTTTGTTTGAATGTGTTTGACTTTCATTGGATTCAATTAGGTTTGTTAGAATGTGTTTGCCACTCATTTGATTCAACTAGCTTTGTTGAATGCATTAGACTTTAATTTGATTCAAGAAGTTTTTTTGAATGTGTTTGAATTTCATTTGATTCAATTAGCTTTTTACAATGCATTTGACTTTCATTTGATTTAATTAGATTTATTAAATGTATTTGACTTTCATTTGATTCAGAAAGCTTTGTTTGAATGTGTTTGACTTTCATTTGATTTAATTAACTTTGTTTGAATGTGTTTGACTTTGATTTGATTCGTTTAGCTTTGTAGAATGCATTTGACTTTAATTTGATTGAAAAAGCTTTATTTGAATGTGTTTGACTTTCATTCGAATCAATTAGCTTTGATGAATGCATTTGACTTTCATTTTATTCAAAAAGCTCTGTTTGAATGTGTTTGACTTTCCTTTGATTCAATTAGCTTATATAGAATGTGTTTGACTTTCATTTTATTTAATTAGCTTTGTTTAATTGTGTTTGACTTTCATTTGATTCAGTTAGCTTTATTAAATGCATTTGACTTTCATTTGATTCTAGAAGATTTGTTTGAATGTGTTTGACTTTCATTTGATTCAATTAGCTTTTCTTGAATGTGTTTGGCTTTCATTTGATTCAATTAGCTTTGTAGAATGCATTTGACTTTCATTTGATTAAATTAGCTTTGTTAAACACATTTGACTTTCATTTGATTCAGAAAGCTTTGTATGAATGTGTTTGACTTTCATTTGATTTAATTAGCTTAGTTTGAAAGTGTTTGACTTTTATTTGATTCAAAAAGCTTTGTTTGAATGTGTTTGACTTTCATTTGATTCAATTAGGTTTGTTTGAATGTGTTTGACTTTCATTTGATTCGTTTAACTTTGTAGAACGCATTTGACTTTCATTTTATTTAATTAGCTTTGTTAAATGTACTTGACTTTCGTTTGATTCAGAAAGCTTTGTTTGAATGTGTTTGACTTTCATTTGATTTAATTAACTTTGTTTGAATGTGTTTGACTTTTATTTGATTTAACAAGCTTTGTTTGAATGTGTTTGACTTTCTTTTTATTTATTTAGCTTTGTTTGAATGAGTTTGACTTTCATTTGATTCAATTAGCTTTGTACAATGCATTTGACTTTCATTTGATTTAATTAGATTTATTAAATGTATTTGACTTTCATTTGATTCAGAAAGCTTTATTTGAATGTGTTTGACTTTCATTTGATTTAATTAGCTTTGTTTGAATGTGTTTGACTTTGATTTGATTCATTTAGCTTTGTAGAATGCATTTGACTTTAATTTGATTGAAAAAGCTTTATTTAAATGTGTTTGACTTTCATTCGAATAAATTAGCTTTGATGAATGCATTTGACTTTCATTTTATTCAAAAAGCTCTGTTTGAATGTGTTTGACTTTCCTTTGATTCAATTAGCTTATATAGAATGTGTTTGACTTTCATTTTATTTAATTAGCTTTGTTTAATTGTGTTTGACTTTCATTTGATTCAGTTAGCTTTATTAAATGCATTTGACTTTCATTTGATTCTAGAAGATTTGTTTGAATGTGTTTGACTTTCATTTGATTCAATTAGCTTTTCTTGAATGTGTTTGACTTTCATTTGATTCAATTAGCTTTGTAGAATGCATTTGACTTTCATTTGATTAAATTAGCTTTGTTGAATGCATTTGACTTTCATTTGATTCAGAAAGCTTTGTTGGAATGTGTTTGACTTTCATTTGATTTAATTAGCTTTGTTTGAATGTGTTTGACTTTTATTTGATTCAAAAACCTTTGTTTGAAAGTGTTTGAATTTCATTTGATTCAATTAGCTTTCTTTGAATGTGTTTGACTTTCATTTGATTCGTTTAGCTTTGTAGAATGCATTTGACTTTCATTTGATTTAATTAGCTTTGTTAACGCTCTGTTTGAATGTGTTTGACTTTCATTTGATTCAATTAGGTTTGTTTGAATGTGTTTATCTTTCATTGGATTCAATTAGGTTAGTTTGAATGTGTTGACTTTCATTTGATTCAATTAGCTTTATAGAATGCATTTGACTTTCATTTGATTCAAAAAGCTCTATTTGAATGATTTTGTCTTTCATTTAATTTAATTAGGGTTGTTTGAATGTGTTTGACTTTTATTGGATTCAATTAGGTTTGTTTGAATGTGTTTGACTTTCATTCGATTCAATTAGCTTTGATGAACGCATTTGATTTTCATTTGATTCAAAAAGCTTTGTTTGATTGTGTTTTACATTCATTTGATTCAATTAGGTTTTTTTAAATGTGTTTGACGTTCATTGGATTCAATTAGGTTTTTTTGAATGTGTTTGACTTTCATTAGATTCAATTAGCTTTGATAAATGCATTTGACTTTCATTTGATTAAAAAAGCTCTGTTATGTGTTTGACTTTCATTTGATTCAATTAGCTTTATTGAATGTATTTGACTTACATTTGATTCAAGAAGATGTGTTTGAATGTGTTTGACTTTCATTTAATTCAATTAGCTTTGCTTGAACGTGTTTGACTTTCATTTGATTCAATTAGCTTTGTAGAATGCATTTGACTTTCATTTGATTAAATTAGCTTTGTTGAATACATTTGACTTTCATTTGATTCAGAATGCTTTGTATGAATGTGTTTGACTTTTATTTGATTTAATTAGCTTAGTTTGAAAGTGTTTGACTTTTATTTGATTCAAAAAGCTTTGTTTGAATGTGTTTGACTTTCATTTGATTCAATTAGGTTTGTTTGAATGTGTTTGACTTTCATTTGATTCGTTTAACTTTGTAGAACGCATTTGACTTTCATTTGATTTAATTAGCTCTGTTGAACGCAATTGACTTTCATTTGATTCAGAAAGCTTTGTTTGAATGTGTTTGACTTTCATTTGATTCAATTAGCTTTATAGAATGCATTTGACTTTCATTTGATTCAAAATGCTCTGTTTGAATGTGTTTGACTTCCATTTGATTTAATTAAGTTTGTTTGAATGTGTTTGACTTTCATTCGATTCAATTAGGTTTGTTTGAATGTGTTTTACTTTCATTTGATTCAATTAGGTTTGTTTGAATGTGTTTGACTTTCATTGGATTCAATTAGGTTTGTTAGAATGTGTTTGCCACTCATTTGATTCAATTAGCTTTGTTGAATGCATTAGACTTTAATTTGATTCAAGAAGCTTTTTTGAATGTGTTTGAATTTCATTTGATTCAATTAGCTTTTTACAATGCATTTGACTTTCATTTGATTTAATTAGCTTTGTTAAATGTACTTGACTTTCGTTTGATTCAGAAAGCTTTGTTTGAATGTGTTTGACTTTCATTTGATTTAATTAACTTTGGTTGAATGTGTTTGACTTTTATTTGATTCAACAAGCTTTGATTGAATGTGTTTGACTTTCTTTTGATTCAATTAGCTTTCTTTGAATGTGTTTGACTTTCATTTGATTTAATTAGCTTTGTTTGAATGTGTTTGACTTTGATTTGATTCATTTAGCTTTGTAGAATGCATTTGACTTTAATTTGATCGAAAAATCTTTATTTAAATGTGTTTTACTTTCATTCGAATCAATTAGCTTTGATGAATGCATTTGACTTTCATTTTATTCAAAAAGCTCTGTTTGAATGTGTTTGACTTTCCTTTGATTCAATTAGCTTATATAGAACGTGTTTGACTTTAATTTTATTTAATTAGCTTTGTTTAATTGTGTTTGACTTTGATTTGATTCAGTTAGCTTTATTAAATGCATTTGACTTTCATTTGATTCTAGAAGATTTGTTTGAATGTGTTTGACTTTCATTTTATTCAATTAGCTTTTCTTGAATGTGTTTGACTTTCATTTGATTCAATTAGCTTTGTAGAATGCATTTGACTTTCATTTGATTAAATTAGCTTTGTTGAATGCATTTGACTTTCATTTGATTCAGAAAGCTTTGTTGGAATGTGTTTGACTTTCATTTGATTTAATTAGCTTTGTTTGAATGTGTTTGACTTTTATTTGATTCAAAAACCTTTGTTTGAAAGTGTTTATATTTCATTTGATTCAATTAGCTTTCTTTGAATGTGTTTGACTTTCATTTGATTCGTTTAGCTTTGTAGAATGCATTTGACTTTCATTTGATTTAATTAGCTTTGTTAACGCTCTGTTTGAATGTGTTTGACTTTCATTTGATTCAATTAGGTTTGTTTGAATGTGTTTGTATTTCATTGGATTCAATTAGGTTAGTTTGAATGTGTTGACTTTCATTTGATTCGATTAGCTTTATAGAATGCATTTGACTTTCATTTGAATCAAAAAGCTCTATTTGAATGATTTTGTCTTTCATTTAATTTAATTAGGTTTGTTTGAATGTGTTTGACTTTTATTGGATTCAATTTGGTTTGTTTGAATGTGTTTGACTTTCATTCGATTCAATTAGCGTTGATGAACGCATTCGATTTTCATTTGATTCAAAAAGCTTTGTTTGACATTCATTTGGTTCAATTAGGTTTTTTTAAATGTGTTTGACGTTCATTGGATTCAATTAGGTTTTATTGAATGTGTTTGACTTTCATTCAATTCAATTAGCTTTGATAAATGCATTTGACTTTCATTTGGTTAAAAAAGCATTGTTTGAATGTGTTAGACTTTCATTTGATTCAATTAGCTTTATTGAATGTATTTGACTTTCATTTCATTCAAGAAGATGTGTTTGAATGTGTTTGACTTTCATTTGATTCAATTAGCTTTGCTTGAACGTGTTTGACTTTCATTTGATTCAATTAGCTTTGTAGAATGCATTTGACTTTCATTTGATTAAATTAGCTTTGTTGAATACAATTGACTTTCATTTGATTCAGAAAGCTTTGTATGAATGTGTTTGACTTTCATTTGATTTAATTAGCTTAGTTTGAAAGTGTTTGACTTTTATTTGATTCAAAAAGCTTTGTTTGAATGTGTTTGACTTTCATTTGATTCAATTAGGTTTGTTTGAATGTGTTTGACTTTCATTCGATTCGTTTAACTTTGTAGAACGCATTTGACTTTCATTTGATTTAATTAGCTTTGTTAAACGCAATTGACTTTCATTTGATTCAGAAAGCTTTATTTAAATGTGTTTGACTTTCATTTGATTCAATTAGCTTTATAGAATGCATTTGACTTTTATTTGATTCAAAAAGCTCTGTTTGAATGTGTTTGACTTCCATTTGATTAAATTAAGTTTGTTTGAATGTGTTTGACTTTCATTCGATTCAATTAGGTTTGTTTGAATGTGTTTGACTTTCATTTGATTCAATTAGGTTTGTTTGAATGTGTTTGACTTTCATTGGATTCAATTAGGTTTGTTAGAATGTGTTTGCCTCTCATTTGATTCAATTAGCTTTGTTGAATGCATTAGACTTTAATTTGATTCAAGAAGCTTATTTTGAATGTATTTGAATTTCATTTGATTCAATTAGCTTTTTACAATGCATTTGACTTTCATTTGATTTAGTTAGCTTTGTTTAATGTACTTGACTTTCGTTTGATTCAGAAAGCTTTGTTTGAATGTGTTTGACTTTCATTTGATTTAATTAACTTTGTTTGAATGTGTTTGACTTTTATTTGATTCAACAAGCTTTGTTTGAATGTGTTTGACTTTCATTTGATTCAATTAGCTTTCTTTGAATGTGTTTGACTTTCATTTGATTCGTTTAGCTTTGTAGAATGCATTTGACTTTCATTTGATTTAATTAGCTTTGTTAACGCTCTGTTTGAATGTGTTTGACTTTCATTTTATTCAATTAGGTTTGTTTGAATGTGTTTATCTTTCATTGGATTCAATTAGGTTAGTTTGAATGTGTTGACTTTCATTTTATTCAATTAGCTTTATAGAATGCATTTGACTTTCATTTGATTCAAAAAGCTCTATTTGAATGATTTTGTCTTTCATTTAATTTATTTAGGTTTGTTTGAATGTGTTTGACTTTTATTGGATTCAATTTGGTTTGTTTGAATGTGTTTGAGTTTCATTCGATTCAATTAGCTTTGATGAACGCATTTGATTTTCATTTGATTCAAAAAGCTTTGTTTGATTGTGTTTTACATTCATTTGATTCAATTAGGTTTTTTTAAATGTGTTTGACGTTCATTGGATTCAATTAGGTTTGTTTGAATGTGTTTGACTTTCATTCGATTCAATTAGCTTTGATAAATGCATTTGACTTTCATTTGATTAAAAAAGCTCTGTTTGAATGTGTTTGACTTTCATTTGATTCAATTAGCTTTATTGAATGTATTTGACTTTCATTTGATTCAAGAAGATGTGTTTGAATGTGTTTGACTTTCATTTGATTCAATTAGCTTTGCTTGAACGTGTTTGACTTTCATTTGATTCAATTAGCTTTGTTGAATGCATTTGACTTTCATTTGAATAAATTAGCTTTGTTGAATACATTTGACTTTCATTTGATTAAGAAAGCTTCGTATGAATGTGTTTGACTTTCATTTGATTTAATTAGCTTAGTTTGAAAGTGTTTGACTTTTATTTGATTCAAAAAGCTTCGTTTGAATGTGTTTGACTTTCATTTGATTCAATTAGGTTTGTTTGAATGTGTTTGACTTTCATTTGATTCGTTTAACTTTGTAGAACGCATTTGACTTTCATTTGATTTAATTAGCTTTGTTGAACGCAATTGACTTTCATTTGATTCAGAAAGCTTTATTTGAATTTGTTTGACTTTCATTTGATTCAATTAGCTTTATAGAATGCATTTGACTTTCATTTGATTCAAAAAGCTCTGTTTGAATGTGTTTGACTTCCATTTGATTTAATTAAGTTTGTTTGAATGTGTTTGACTTTCATTCGATTCAATTAGGTTCGTTTGAATGTGTTTGACTTTCATTTGATTCAATTAGGTTTGTTTGAATGTGTTTGACTTTTATTGGATTCAATTAGGTTTGTTAGAATGTGATTTCCTCTCATTTGATTAAATTAGCTTTGTTGAATGCATTAGACTTTAATTTGATTCAAGAAACTTATTTTAAAAGTGTTTGAATTTCATTTGATTCAATTAGCTTTTTACAACGCATTTGACTTTCATTTTATTTAATTAGCTTTGTTAAATGTACTTGACTTTCGTTTGATTCAGAAAGCTTTGTTTAAATGTGTTTGACTTTCATTTGATTTAATTAACTTTGTTTGAATGTGTTTGACTTTTATTTGATTCAACAAGCTTTGTTTGAATGTGTTTGACTTTCCTTTGATTCAATTAGCTTTCTTTGAATGTGTTTGACTTTCATTTGTTACCTTTAGCTTTGTAGAATGCATTTGACTTTCATTTGATTTAATTAGCTTTGTTAACGCTCTGTTTGAATGTGTTTGACTTTCATTTGATTCAATTAGGTTTGTTTGAATGTGTTTATCTTTCATTGGATTCAATTAGGTTAGTTTTAATGTGTTGACTTTCATTTGATTCAATTAGC
Source organism: Chenopodium quinoa (assembly GCF_001683475.1). Classification (NCBI taxonomy): domain Eukaryota; kingdom Viridiplantae; phylum Streptophyta; class Magnoliopsida; order Caryophyllales; family Amaranthaceae; genus Chenopodium; species Chenopodium quinoa. The sequence continues at coordinate 19,037 of NW_018742635.1, forward strand.
TTTATAGAATGCATTTGACTTTCATTTGATTCAAAAAGCTCTATTTGAATGATATTGTCTTTCATTTAATTTAATTAGGTTTGTTTGAATGTGTTTGACTTTTATTGGATTCAATTTGGTTTGTTTGAATGTGTTTGACTTTCATTCGATTCAATTAGCTTTGATGAACGCATTTGATTTTCATTTGATTCAAAAAGCTTTGTTTGATTGTGTTTTTCATTCATTTGATTCAATTAGGTTTTTTTAAATGTGTTTGACGTTCATTGGATTCAATTAGGTTTGTTTGAATGTGTTTGACTTTCATTCGATTCAATTAGCTTAGATAAATGCATTTGACTTTCATTTGATTCAATTAGCTTTGTTGAACGCAATTGACTTTCATTTGATTTAGAAAGCTTTATTTGAATGTGTTTGACTTTCATTTGATTCAATTAGCTTTATAGAATGCATTTAACTTTCATTTGATTCAAAAAGCTCTGTTTGAATGTGTTTGACTTCCATTTGATTTAATTAAGTTTGTTTGAATGTGTTTGACTTTCATTCGATTCAATATGGTTTGTTTGAATGTGTTTGACTTTCATTTGATTCAATTAGGTTTGTTTGAATGTGTTTGACTTTCATTGGATTCAATTAGGTTTGTTAGAATGTGTTTGCCTCTCATTTGATTCAATTAGCTTTGTTGAATGCATTAGACTTTAATTTGATTCAAGAAGCTTATTTTAAAAGTGTTTGAATTTCATTTGATTCAATTAGCTTTTTACAATGCATTTGACTTTCATTTTATTTAATTAGCTTTGTTAAATGTACTTGACTTTCGTTTGATTCAGAATGCTTTGTTTAAATGTGTTTGACTTTCATTTGATTTAATTAACTTTGTTTGAATGTGTTTGACTTTTATTTGATTCAACAAGCTTTGTTTGAATGTGTTTGACTTTCATTTGATTCAATTAGCTTTCTTTGAATGTGTTTGACTTTCATTTGTTTCGTTTAGCTTTGTAGAATGCATTTGACTTTCATTTGATTTAATTAGCTTTGTTAAATACATTTGACTTTCATTTAATTCAGAAAGCTTTGTATGAATGTGTTTGACTTTCATTTGATTTAATTAGCTTAGTTTGAAAGTGTTTGACTTTTATTTGATTCAAAAAGCTTTGTTTGAATGTGTTTGACTTTCATTTGATTCAATTAGGTTTGTTTGAATGTGTTTGACTTTCATTTGATTCGTTTAACTTTGTAGAACGCATTTGACTTTCATTTGATTTAATTAGCTTTATTGAACGCAATTGACTTTCATTTGATTCAGAAAGCTTTATTTGAATGTGTTTGACTTTCATTTGATTCAATTATCTTTATAGAATGCATTTGACTTTCATTTGATTCAAAAAGCTCTGTTTGAATGTGTTTGTCTTCCATTTGATTTAATTAAGTTTGTTTGAATGTGTTTGATTTTCATTCGATTCAATTAGGTTTGTTTGAATGTGTTTGACTTTCATTTGATTCAATTAGGTTTGTTTGAATGTGTTTGACTTTCATTGGATTCAATTAGGTTTGTTAGAATGTGTTTGCCTCTCATTTGAGTCAATTAGCTTTGTTGAATGCATTAGACTTTAATTTGATTCAAGAAGCTTGTTTTGAATGTGTTTGAATTTCATTTGATTCAATTAGCTTTTTACAATGCATTTGACTTTCATTTGATTTAATTAGCTTTGTTAAATGTACTTGACTTTCGTTTGATTCAGAATGCTTTGTTTGAATATTTTTGACTTTCATTTGATTTAATTAACTTTGTTTGAATGTGTTTGACTTTTATTTGATTCAACAAGCTTTGTTTGAATGTGTTTGACTTTCATTTGATTCAATTAGCTTTCTTTGAATGTGTTTGACTTTCATTTGATTCGTTTAGCTTTGTAGAATGCATTTGACTTTCATTTGATTTAATTAGCTTTGTTAACGCTCTGTTTAAATGTGTTTAACTTTCATTTGATTTAATTAGGTTTGTTTGAATGTGTTTATCTTTCATTGGATTCAATTAGGTTAGTTTGAATGTGTTGATTTTCATTTGATTCAATTAGCTTTATAGAATGCATTTGACTTTCATTTGATTCAAAAAGCTCTATTTTAAAGATTTTGTCTTTCATTTAATTTAATTAGGTTTGTTTGAATGTGTTTTACTTTTATTGGATTCAATTTGGTTTGTTTGAATGTGTTTGACTTTCATTCGATTCAATTAGCTTTGATGAACGCATTTGATTTTCATTTGATTCAAAAAGCTTTGTTTGATTGTGTTTGACATTCATTTGATTCAATTAGGTTTTTTTAAATGTGTTTGACGTTCATTGGATTCAATTAGGTTTGTTTGAATGTGTTTGACTTTCATTCGATTCAATTAGCTTTGATAAATGCATTTGACTTTCATTTGATTAAAAAAGCTCTGTTTGAATGTGTTTGACTTTCATTTGATTCAATTAGCTTTATTGAATGTATTTGACTTTCATTTGATTCAAGAAGATGTGTTTGAATGTGTTTGACTTTCATTTGATTCAATTAGCTTTGCTTGAACGTGTTTGACTTTCATTTGATTCAATTAGCTTTGTTGAATGCATTTGACTTTCATTTGAATAAATTAGCTTTGTTGAATACATTTGACTTTCATTTGATTAAGAAAGCTTCGTATGAATGTGTTTGACTTTCATTTGATTTAATTAGCTTAGTTTGAAAGTGTTTGACTTTTATTTGATTCAAAAAGCTTCGTTTGAATGTGTTTGACTTTCATTTGATTCAATTAGGTTTGTTTGAATGTGTTTGACTGTCATTTGATTCGTTTAACTTTGTAGAACGCATTTGACTTTCATTTCATTTAATTAGCTTTGTTGAACGCAATTGACTTTCATTTGATTCAGAAAGCTTTATTTGAATGTGTTTGACTTTCATTTGATTCAATTAGCTTTATAGAATGCATTTGACTTTCATTTGATTCAAAAAGCTCTGTTTGAATGTGTTTGACTTCCATTTGATTTAATTAAGTTTGTTTGAATGTGTTTGACTTTCATTCGATTAAATTAGGTTTGTTTGAATGTGTTTGACTTTCATTTGATTCAATTAGGTTTGTATGAATGTGTTTGACTTTCATTGGATTCAATTAGGTTTGTATGAATGTGTTTGACTTTCATTTGATTCAATTAGCTTTATTGAATGTATTTGACTTTCATTTGATTCAAGAAGATGTGTTTGAATGTGTTTGACTTTCATTTGATTCAATTAGCTTTGCTTGAACGTGTTTGACTTTCATTTGATTCAATTAGCTTTGTTGAATGCATTTGACTTTCATTTGAATAAATTAGCTTTGTTGAATACATTTGACTTTCATTTGATTAAGAAAGCTTCGTATGAATGTGTTTGACTTTCATTTGATTTAATTAGCTTAGTTTGAAAGTGTTTGACTTTTATTTGATTCAAAAAGCTTCGTTTGAATGTGTTTGACTTTCATTTGATTCAATTAGGTTTGTTTGAATGTGTTTGACTTTCATTTGATTCGTTTAACTTTGTAGAACGCATTTGACTTTCATTTGATTTAATTAGCTTTGTTGAACGCAATTGACTTTCATTTGATTCAGAAAGCTTTATTTGAATTTGTTTGACTTTCATTTGATTCAATTAGCTTTATAGAATGCATTTGACTTTCATTTGATTCAAAAAGCTCTGTTTGAATGTGTTTGACTTCCATTTGATTTAATTAAGTTTGTTTGAATGTGTTTGACTTTCATTCGATTCAATTAGGTTCGTTTGAATGTGTTTGACTTTCATTTGATTCAATTAGGTTTGTTTGAATGTGTTTGACTTTTATTGGATTCAATTAGGTTTGTTAGAATGTGATTTCCTCTCATTTGATTAAATTAGCTTTGTTGAATGCATTAGACTTTAATTTGATTCAAGAAACTTATTTTAAAAGTGTTTGAATTTCATTTGATTCAATTAGCTTTTTACAACGCATTTGACTTTCATTTTATTTAATTAGCTTTGTTAAATGTACTTGACTTTCGTTTGATTCAGAAAGCTTTGTTTAAATGTGTTTGACTTTCATTTGATTTAATTAACTTTGTTTGAATGTGTTTGACTTTTATTTGATTCAACAAGCTTTGTTTGAATGTGTTTGACTTTCCTTTGATTCAATTAGCTTTCTTTGAATGTGTTTGACTTTCATTTGTTACCTTTAGCTTTGTAGAATGCATTTGACTTTCATTTGATTTAATTAGCTTTGTTAACGCTCTGTTTGAATGTGTTTGACTTTCATTTGATTCAATTAGGTTTGTTTGAATGTGTTTATCTTTCATTGGATTCAATTAGGTTAGTTTTAATGTGTTGACTTTCATTTGATTCAATTAGCTTTATAGAATGCATTTGACTTTCATTTGATTCAAAAAGCTCTATTTGAATGATATTGTCTTTCATTTAATTTAATTAGGTTTGTTTGAATGTGTTTGACTTTTATTGGATTCAATTTGGTTTGTTTGAATGTGTTTGACTTTCATTCGATTCAATTAGCTTTGATGAACGCATTTGATTTTCATTTGATTCAAAAAGCTTTGTTTGATTGTGTTTTTCATTCATTTGATTCAATTAGGTTTTTTTAAATGTGTTTGACGTTCATTGGATTCAATTAGGTTTGTTTGAATGTGTTTGACTTTCATTCGATTCAATTAGCTTAGATAAATGCATTTGACTTTCATTTGATTCAATTAGCTTTGTTGAACGCAATTGACTTTCATTTGATTTAGAAAGCTTTATTTGAATGTGTTTGACTTTCATTTGATTCAATTAGCTTTATAGAATGCATTTAACTTTCATTTGATTCAAAAAGCTCTGTTTGAATGTGTTTGACTTCCATTTGATTTAATTAAGTTTGTTTGAATGTGTTTGACTTTCATTCGATTCAATATGGTTTGTTTGAATGTGTTTGACTTTCATTTGATTCAATTAGGTTTGTTTGAATGTGTTTGACTTTCATTGGATTCAATTAGGTTTGTTAGAATGTGTTTGCCTCTCATTTGATTCAATTAGCTTTGTTGAATGCATTAGACTTTAATTTGATTCAAGAAGCTTATTTTAAAAGTGTTTGAATTTCATTTGATTCAATTAGCTTTTTACAATGCATTTGACTTTCATTTTATTTAATTAGCTTTGTTAAATGTACTTGACTTTCGTTTGATTCAGAATGCTTTGTTTAAATGTGTTTGACTTTCATTTGATTTAATTAACTTTGTTTGAATGTGTTTGACTTTTATTTGATTCAACAAGCTTTGTTTGAATGTGTTTGACTTTCATTTGATTCAATTAGCTTTCTTTGAATGTGTTTGACTTTCATTTGTTTCGTTTAGCTTTGTAGAATGCATTTGACTTTCATTTGATTTAATTAGCTTTGTTAAATACATTTGACTTTCATTTAATTCAGAAAGCTTTGTATGAATGTGTTTGACTTTCATTTGATTTAATTAGCTTAGTTTGAAAGTGTTTGACTTTTATTTGATTCAAAAAGCTTTGTTTGAATGTGTTTGACTTTCATTTGATTCAATTAGGTTTGTTTGAATGTGTTTGACTTTCATTTGATTCGTTTAACTTTGTAGAACGCATTTGACTTTCATTTGATTTAATTAGCTTTATTGAACGCAATTGACTTTCATTTGATTCAGAAAGCTTTATTTGAATGTGTTTGACTTTCATTTGATTCAATTATCTTTATAGAATGCATTTGACTTTCATTTGATTCAAAAAGCTCTGTTTGAATGTGTTTGTCTTCCATTTGATTTAATTAAGTTTGTTTGAATGTGTTTGATTTTCATTCGATTCAATTAGGTTTGTTTGAATGTGTTTGACTTTCATTTGATTCAATTAGGTTTGTTTGAATGTGTTTGACTTTCATTGGATTCAATTAGGTTTGTTAGAATGTGTTTGCCTCTCATTTGAGTCAATTAGCTTTGTTGAATGCATTAGACTTTAATTTGATTCAAGAAGCTTGTTTTGAATGTGTTTGAATTTCATTTGATTCAATTAGCTTTTTACAATGCATTTGACTTTCATTTGATTTAATTAGCTTTGTTAAATGTACTTGACTTTCGTTTGATTCAGAATGCTTTGTTTGAATATTTTTGACTTTCATTTGATTTAATTAACTTTGTTTGAATGTGTTTGACTTTTATTTGATTCAACAAGCTTTGTTTGAATGTGTTTGACTTTCATTTGATTCAATTAGCTTTCTTTGAATGTGTTTGACTTTCATTTGATTCGTTTAGCTTTGTAGAATGCATTTGACTTTCATTTGATTTAATTAGCTTTGTTAACGCTCTGTTTAAATGTGTTTAACTTTCATTTGATTTAATTAGGTTTGTTTGAATGTGTTTATCTTTCATTGGATTCAATTAGGTTAGTTTGAATGTGTTGATTTTCATTTGATTCAATTAGCTTTATAGAATGCATTTGACTTTCATTTGATTCAAAAAGCTCTATTTTAAAGATTTTGTCTTTCATTTAATTTAATTAGGTTTGTTTGAATGTGTTTTACTTTTATTGGATTCAATTTGGTTTGTTTGAATGTGTTTGACTTTCATTCGATTCAATTAGCTTTGATGAACGCATTTGATTTTCATTTGATTCAAAAAGCTTTGTTTGATTGTGTTTGACATTCATTTGATTCAATTAGGTTTTTTTAAATGTGTTTGACGTTCATTGGATTCAATTAGGTTTGTTTGAATGTGTTTGACTTTCATTCGATTCAATTAGCTTTGATAAATGCATTTGACTTTCATTTGATTAAAAAAGCTCTGTTTGAATGTGTTTGACTTTCATTTGATTCAATTAGCTTTATTGAATGTATTTGACTTTCATTTGATTCAAGAAGATGTGTTTGAATGTGTTTGACTTTCATTTGATTCAATTAGCTTTGCTTGAACGTGTTTGACTTTCATTTGATTCAATTAGCTTTGTTGAATGCATTTGACTTTCATTTGAATAAATTAGCTTTGTTGAATACATTTGACTTTCATTTGATTAAGAAAGCTTCGTATGAATGTGTTTGACTTTCATTTGATTTAATTAGCTTAGTTTGAAAGTGTTTGACTTTTATTTGATTCAAAAAGCTTCGTTTGAATGTGTTTGACTTTCATTTGATTCAATTAGGTTTGTTTGAATGTGTTTGACTGTCATTTGATTCGTTTAACTTTGTAGAACGCATTTGACTTTCATTTCATTTAATTAGCTTTGTTGAACGCAATTGACTTTCATTTGATTCAGAAAGCTTTATTTGAATGTGTTTGACTTTCATTTGATTCAATTAGCTTTATAGAATGCATTTGACTTTCATTTGATTCAAAAAGCTCTGTTTGAATGTGTTTGACTTCCATTTGATTTAATTAAGTTTGTTTGAATGTGTTTGACTTTCATTCGATTAAATTAGGTTTGTTTGAATGTGTTTGACTTTCATTTGATTCAATTAGGTTTGTATGAATGTGTTTGACTTTCATTGGATTCAATTAGGTTTGTTAGAATGTGTTTGCCTCTCATTTGATTCAATTAGCTTTGTTGAATGCATTAGAATTTAATTTGATTCACGAAGCTTATTTTGAATGTGTTTGAATTTCATTTGATTCAATTAGCTTTTTACAATGCATTTGACTTTCATTTGATTTAATTAGCTTTGTTAAATGTACTTGACTTACGTTTGATTCAGAAAGCTTTGTTTGAATGTTTTTGACTTTCATTTGATTTAATTAACTTTGTTTGAATGTGTTTGACTTTTATTTGATTCAACAAGCTTTGTTTGAATGTGTTTGACTTTCATTTGATTTAATTAGCTTTGTTTGAATGTGTTTGACTTTCATTTGATTCGTTTAGCTTTGTAGAAAGCATTTGACTTTCATTTGATTTAATTAGATTTATTAAATGTATTTGACTTTCATTTGATTCAGAAAGCTTTGTTTGAATGTGTTTGACTTTCATTTGATTTAATTAGCTTTGTTTGAATGTGTTTGACTTTGATTTGATTCGTTTAGCTTTGTAGAATGCATTTGACTTTAATTTGATTGAAAAAGCTTTATTTGAATGTGTTTGACTTTCATTCGAATCAATTAGCTTTGATGAATGCATTTGACTTTCATTTTATTCAAAAAGCTCTGTTTGAATGTGTTTGACTTTCCTTTGATTCAATTAGCTTATATAGAAAGTGTTTGACTTTCATTTGATTTAATTAGCTTTGTTTAATTGTGTTTGACTTTCATTTGATTCAGTTAGCTTTATTGAATGCATTTGACTTTCATTTGATTCAAGAAGATTTGTTTGAATGTGTTTGACTTTCATTTGATTCAATTAGCTTTTCTTGAATGTGTTTGACTTTCATTTGATTCAATTAGCTTTGTAGAAAGCATTTGACTTTCATTTGATTAAATTAGCTTTGTTGAATGCATTTGACTTTCATTTGATTCAGAAAGCTTTGTTGGAATGTCTTTGACTTTCATTTGATTTAATTAGCTTTGTTTGAATGTGTTTGACTTTTATTTGATTCAAAAAGCTTTGTTTGAATGTGTTTGACTTTCATTTGATTCAATTAGGTTTGTTTGAATGTGTTTGACTTTCATTGGATTCAATTAGGTTTGTTAGAATGTGTTTGCCTCTCATTTGATTCAATTAGCTTTGTTGAATGCATTAGACTTTAATTTGATTCAAGAAGCTTATTTTGAATGTGTTTGAATTTCATTTGATTCAATTAGCTTTTTACAATGCATTTGACTTTCATTTGATTTAATTAGCTTTGTTAAATGTACTTGACTTTCGTTTGATTCAGAAAGCTTTGTTTGAATGTTTTTGACTTTCATTTGATTTAATTAACTTTGTTTGAATGTGTTTGACTTTTATTTGATTCAACAAGCTTTGTTTGAATGTGTTTGACTTTCATTTGATTCAATTAGCTTTCTTTGAATGTGTTTGACTTTCATTTGATTCGTTTAGCTTTGTAGAATGCATTTGACTTTCATTCGATTCAATTAGCTTTGATGAACGCATTTGATTTTCATTTGATTCAAAAAGCTTTGTTTGATTGTGTTTGACATTCATTTGATTCAATTAGGTTTTTTTAAATGTGTTTGACGTTCATTGGATTCAATTAGGTTTGTTTGAATGTGTTTGACTTTCATTCGATTCAATTAGCTTTGATAAATGCATTTGACTTTCATTTGATTAAAAAAGCTCTGTTTGAATGTGTTTGACTTTCATTTGATTCAATTAGCTTTATTGAATGTATTTGACTTTCATTTGATTCAAGAAGATGTGTTTGAATGTGTTTGACTTTCATTTGATTCAATTAGCTTTGCTTGAACGTGTTTGACTTTCATTTGATTCAATTAGCTTTGTTGAATGCATTTGACTTTCATTTGAATAAATTAGCTTTGTTGAATACATTTGACTTTCATTTGATTAAGAAAGCTTCGTATGAATGTGTTTGACTTTCATTTGATTTAATTAGCTTAGTTTGAAAGTGTTTTGACTTTTATTTGATTCAAAAAGCTTCGTTTGAATGTGTTTGACTTTTATTTGATTCAATTAGGTTTGTTTGAATGTGTTTGACTGTCATTTGATTCGTTTAACTTTGTAGAACGCATTTGACTTTCATTTCATTTAATTAGCTTTGTTGAACGCAATTGACTTTCATTTGATTCAGAAAGCTTTATTTGAATGTGTTTGACTTTCATTTGATTCAATTAGCTTTATAGAATGCATTTGACTTTCATTTGATTCAAAAAGCTCTGTTTGAATGTGTTTGACTTCCATTTGATTTAATTAAGTTTGTTTGAATGTGTTTGACTTTCATTCGATTCAATTAGGTTTGTTTGATTGTGTTTGACTTTCATTTGATTCAATTAGGTTTGTTTGAATGTGTTTGACTTTCATTGGATTCAATTAGGTTTGTTAGAATGTGTTTGCCTCTCATTTGATTCAATTAGCTTTGTTGAATGCATTAGACTTTAATTTGATTCAAGAAGCTTATTTTGAATGTGTTTGAATTTCATTTGATTCAATTAGCTTTTTACAATGCATTTGACTTTCATTTGATTTAATTAGCTTTGTTAAATGTACTTGACTTTCGTTTGATTCAGAAAGCTTTGTATGAATGTTTTTGACTTTCATTTGATTTAATTAACTTTGTTTGAATGTGTTTGACTTTTATTTGATTCAACAAGCTTTGTTTGAATGTGTTTGACTTTCATTTGATTCAATTAGCTTTGTTTGAATGTGTTTGACTTTCATTTGATTCGTTTAGCTTTGTAAAATGCATTTGACTTTCATTTGATTTAATTAGATTTATTAAATGTATTTGACTTTCATTTGATTTAGAAAGCTTTGTTTGAATGTGTTTGACTTTCATTTGATTTAATTAGCTTTGTTTGAATGTGTTTGACTTTGATTTGATTCGTTTAGCTATGTAGAATGCATTTGACTTTAATTTTATTGAAAAAGCTTTATTTGAATGTGTTTGACTTTCATTCAAATCAATTAGCTTTGATGAATGCATTTGACTTTCATTTTATTCAAAAAGCTCTGTTTGAATGTGTTTGACTTTCCTTTGATTCAATTAGCTTATATAGAATGTGTTTGACTTTCATTTGATTTAATTAGCTTTGTTTAATTGTGTTTGACTTTCATTTGATTCAGTTAGCTTTATTGAATGCATTTGACTTTCATTTGATTCAAGAAGATTTGTTTGAATGTGTTTGACTTTCATTTGATTCAATTAGCTGTTCTTGAATGTGTTTGACTTTCATTTGATTCAATTAGCTTTGTAGAAAGCATTTGACTTTCATTTGATTAAATTAGCTTTGTTGAATGCATTTGACTTTCATTTGATTCAGAAAGCTTTGTTGGAATGTCTTTGACTTTCATTTGATTTAATTAGCTTTTTTTGAATGTGTTTGACTTTTATTTGATTCAAAAAGCTTTGTTTGAATGTGTTTGAATTTCATTTGATTCAATTAGCTTTCTTTGAATGTGTTTGACTTTCATTTCATTCGTTTAGCTTTGTAGAATGCATTTGACTTTCATTTGATTTAATTAGCTTTGTTAACGCTCTGTTTGAATGTGTTTGACTTTCATTTGATTCAATTAGGTTTGTTTGAATGTGTTTGTCTTTCATTGGATTCAATTAGGTTAGTTTGAATGTGTTGACTTTCATTTGATTCAATTAGCTTTATAGAATGCATTTGACTTTCATTTGATTCAAAAAGCTCTATTTGAATGATTTTGTCTTTCATTTAATTTAATTAGGTTTGTTTGAATGTGTTTGAATTTTATTGGATTCAATTTGGTTTGTTTGAATGTGTTTGACTTTCATTCGATTCAATTAGCTTTGATGAACGCATTTGATTTTCATTTGATTCAAAAAGCTTTGTTTGATTGTGTTTGACATTCATTTGATTCAATTAGGTTTTTTAAAATGTGTTTGACGTTCATTGGATTCAATTTGGTTTGTTTGAATGTGTTTGACTTTCATTCGATTCAATTAGCTTTGATAAATGCATTTGACTTTCATTTGATTAAAAAAGCTCTGTTTGAATGTGTTTGACTTTCATTTGATTTAATTAGCTTTATTGAATGTATTTGACTTTCATTTGATTCAAGAAGATGTGTTTGAATGTGTTTGACTTTCATTTGATTCAATTAGCTTTGCTTGAACGTGTTTGACTTTCATTTGATTCAATTAGCTTTGTAGAATGCATTTGACTTTCATTTGATTAAATTAGCTTTGTTGAATACATTTGACTTTCATTTGATTCAGAAAGCTTTGTATGAATGTGTTTGACTTTCATTTGATTTAATTAGCTTAGTTTGAAAGTGTTTGACTTTTATTTGATTCAAAAAGCTTTGTTTGAATGTGTTTGATTTTCATTTGATTCAATTAGGTTTGTTTGAATGTGTTTGACTTTCATTTGATTCGTTTAACTTTGTAGAACGCATTTGACTTTCATTTCATTTAATTAGATTTGTTGAACGCAATTGACTTTCATTTGATTCAGAAAGCTTTATTTGAATGTGTTTTACTTTCATTTGATTCAATTAGCTTTATAGAATGCATTTGACTTTCATTTGATTCAAAAAGCTCTGTTTGAATGTGTTTGACTTCCATTTGATTTCATTAAGTTTGTTTGAATGTGTTTGACTTTCATTCGATTCAATTAGGTTTGTTTGAATGTGTTTGACTTTCATTTGATTCAATTAGGTTTGTTTGAATGTGTTTGACTTTCATTGGATTCAATTAGGTTTGATAGAATGTGTTTGCCTCTCATTTGATTCAATTAGCTTTGTTGAATGCATTAGACTTTAATTTGATTCAAGAAGCTTATTTTGAATGTGTTTGAATTTCATTTGATTCAATTAGCTTTTTACAATGCATTTGACTTTCATTTGATTTAATTAGCTTTGTTAAATGTACTTGACTTTCGTTTGATTCAGAAAGCTTTGTTTGAATGTGTTTGACTTTCATTTGATTTAATTAACTTTGTTTGAATGTGTTTGACTTTTATTTGATTCAACAAGCTTTGTTTGAATGTGTTTGACTTTCTTTTTATTTAATTAGCTTTGTTTGAATGTGTTTGACTTTAATTTGATTCAATTAGCTTTGTATAATGCATTTGACTTTCATTTGATTTAATTAGATTTAATAATGTATTTGACTTTCATTTTATTCAGAAAGCTTTGTTTGAATGTGTTTGACTTTCATTTGATTTAATTAGCTTTGTTTGAATGTGTTTGACTTTGATTTGATTCGTTTAGCTTTGTAGAATGCATTTGACTTTAATTTGATTGAAAAAGCTTTATTTGAATGTGTTTGACTTTCATTCGAATCAATTAGCTTTGATGAATGCATTTGACTTTCATTTTATTCAAAAAGCTATGTTTGAATGTGTTTGACTTTCCTTTGATTCAATTAGCTTATATAGAATGTGTTTGACTTTCATTTGATTTAATTAGCTTTGTTTAATTGTGTTTGACTTTCATTTGATTCAGTTAGCTTTATTGAATGCATTTGACTTTCATTTTATTCAAGAAGATTTGTTTGAATGTGTTTGACTTTCATTTGATTCAATTAGCTTATCTTGAATGTGTTAGACTTTCATTTGATTCAATTAGCTTTATAGAAAGCATTTGACTTTCATTTGATTAAATTAGCTTTGTTGAATGCATTTGACTTTCATTTGATTCAGAAAGCTTTGTTGGAATGTCTTTGACTTTCATTTGATTTAATTAGCTTTTTTTTAATGTGTTTGACTTTTATTTGATTCAAAAAGCTTTGTTTGAATGTGTTCGAATTTCATTTGATTCAATTAGCTTTCTTTGAATGTGTTTGACTTTCATTTCATTCGTTTAGCTTTGTAGAATGCATTTGACTTTCATTTGATTTAATTAGCTTTGTTAACGCTCTGTTTGAATGTGTTTGACTTTCATTTGATTCAATTAGGTTTGTTTGAATGTGTTTGTCTTTCATTGGATTCAATTAGGTTAGTTTGAATGTGTTGACTTTCATTTGATTCAATTAGCTTTATAGAATGCATTTGACTTTCATTTGATTCAAAAAGCTCTATTTGAATGATTTTGTCTTTCATTTAATTTAATTAGGTTTGTTTGAATGTGTTTGAATTTTATTGGATTCAAATTGGTTTGTTTGAATGTGTTTGACTTTCATTCGATTCAATTAGCTTTGATGAACACATTTGATTTTCATTTGATTCAAAAAGCTTTGTTTGATTGTGTTTGACATTCATTTGATTCAATTAGGTTTTTAAAAATGTGTTTGACGTTCATTGGATTCAATTAGGTTTGTTTGAATGTGTTTGACTTTCATTCGATTCAATTAGCTTTGATAAATGCATTTGACTTTCATTTGATTAAAAAAGCTCTGTTTGAATGTGTTTGACTTTCATTTGATTTAATTAGCTTTATTGAATGTATTTGACTTTCATTTGATTCAAGAAGATGTGTTTGAATGTGTTTGACTTTCATTTGATTCAATTAGCTTTGCTTGAACGTGTTTGACTTTCATTTGATTCAATTAGCTTTGTAGAATGCATTTGACTTTCATTTGATTAAATTAGCTTTGTTGAATACATTTGACTTTCATTTGATTCAGAAAGCTTTGTATGAATGTGTTTGACTTTCATTTGATTTAATTAGCTTAGTTTGAAAGTGTTTGACTTTTATTTGATTGAAAAGGCTTTGTTTGAACACATTTGATTTTCATTTGATTCAAAAAGCTTTGTTTGATTGTGTTTGACATTCATTTGATTCAATTAGGTTTTTAAAAATGTGTTTGACGTTCATTGGATTCAATTAGGTTTGTTTGAATGTGTTTGACTTTCATTCGATTCAATTAGCTTTGATAAATGCATTTGACTTTCATTTGATTAAAAAGCTCTGTTTGAATGTGTATGACTTTCATTTGATTCAATTAGCTTTATTGAATGTATTTGACTTTCATTTGATTCAAGAAGATGTGTTTGAATGTGTTTGACTTTCATTTGATTCAATTAGCTTTGCTTGAACGTGTTTGAATTTCATTTGATTTAATTAGCTTTGTAGAATGCATTAGACTTTCATTTGATTAAATTAGCTTTGTTGAATACATTTGACTTTCATTTGATTTATAGATTAAAGCTTTGAATGATATGAAATGTTGATTTTGACTTTCATTGTTGAATTTACTTAGAACTAATACGAAATTATTTTTTGAAAGATTTTTGACTAATTGTTTTTATTTGATTCATATTAAAAGCTTTGTTTGAATGTGTTTGACTTTCATTTGATTTAATTAGTTTTTTTTGTGTGTGTTTGACTTTCATTTGATTCAATTAGGTTTTTTTTTTGAATGTGTTTTGACTTTCATTGGATTCAATTAAGGTTTGTTAGAATGTGTTTGCCTCTCATTTGATTCAATTAGCTTTATTGAATGCATTAGACTTTTAATTTGATTCAAGAAGCTTATTTTTGAATGTGTTTGAATTTCATTTGATTCAATTAGCTTTTTACAATGCAATTGACTTTCATTTGATTTAATTAGGTTTGTTAAATGTACTTGACTTTCGTTTGATTCAGAAAGCTTTGTTTGAATGTGTTTGACTTTCATTTGATTTAATTAACTTTGTTTGAATGTGTTTGACTTTTATTTGATTCAACAAGCTTTGTTTGAATGTGTCTGACTTTCTTTTTATTTAATTAGCTTTGTTTGAATGTGTTTGACTTTCATTTGATTCAATTAGCATTGTACAATGCATTTGACTTTCATTTGATTTAATTAGATTTATTAAATGTATTTGACTTTCATTTGATTCAGAAAGCTTTGTTTGAATGTGTTTGACTTTCATTTGATTTAATTAGCTTTGTTTGAATGTGTTTGACTTTGATTTGATTCGTTTAGCTTTGTAGAATGCATTTGACTTTAATTTGATTGAAAAAGCTTAATGAATGTGTTTGACTATCATTCGAATCAATTAGCTTTGATGAATGCATTTGACTTTCATTTTATTCAAAAAGCTTTGTTTGAATGTGTTTGACTTTCCTTTGATTCAATTAGCTTATATAGAATGTGTTTGACTTTCATTTGATTTAATTAGCTTTGTTTAATTGTGTTTGGCTTTCTTTTGATTCGGTTAGCTTTATTGAATGCATTTGACTTTCATTTGATTCAAGAAGATTTGTTTGAATAAGTTTGACTTTTCATTTGATTCAATTAGATTTTCTTGAATGTGTTTGACTTTCATTTGATTCAATTAGCTTTGTAGAAAGCATTTTGACTTTCATTTGATTAAATTAGCTTTGTTGAATGCATTTGACTTTCATTTGATTCAGAAAGCTTTGTTGGAATGTCTTTGACTTTCATTTGATTTAATTAGCTTTGTTTGAATGTGTTTGACTTTTATTTGATTCAAAAAGCTTTGTTTGAATGTGTTTGAATTTTATTTGATTCAATTAGCTTTCTTTGAATGTGTTTGACTTTCATTTCATTCGTTTAGCTTTGTAGAATGCATTTGACTTTCATTTGATTTAATTAGCTTTGTTAACGCTCTGTTTGAATGTGTTTGACTTTCATTTGATTCAATTAGGTTTGTTTGAATGTGTTTGTCTTTCATTGGATTCAATTAGGTTAGTTTGAATGTGTTGACTTTCGTTTGATTCAATTAGCTTTATAGAATGCATTTGACTTTCATTTGATTCAAAAAGCTCTATTTGAATGATTTGTCTTTCATTTAATTTAATTTGGTTTGTTTGAATATGTTTGAATTTTATTGGATTCAAATTGGTTTGTTTGAATGTGTTTGACTTTCATTCGATTCAATTAGCTTTGATGAACGCATTTGATTTTCATTTGATTCAAAAAGCTTTGTTTGATTGTGTTTTGACATTCATTTGATTCAATTAGGTTTTTAAAAATGTGTTTGACGTTCATTGGATTCAATTTGGTTTTGTTTGAATGTGTTTGACTTTCATTTCGATTCAATTAGCTTTGATAAATGCATTTGACTTTCATTTGATTAAAAAAGCTCTGTTTGAATGTGTTTGACTTTCATTTGATTCAATTAGCTTTATTGAATTTGTTTGACTTTCATTTGATTCAAGAAGATTGTTTGAATGTTTTTGACTTTCATTTGATTCAATTAGCTTTGCTTGAAATGTTTGACTTTCATTTGATTGAATTAGCTTTGTAGAATGCATTTGACTTTCATTTGATTAAATTAGCTTTGTTGAATTTGACTTTCATTTGATTCAGAAAGCTTTGTTGAATGTGTTTGACTTTCATTTGATTTAATTAGCTTAGTTTGAAAGTGTTTGACTTTTATTTGATTCAAAAAGCTTTGTTTGAATGTGTTTGACTTTCATTTGATTCAATTGTTTGTTTGAATGTGTTTGACTTTCATTTGATTCGTTTAACTTTGTAGAACGCATTTGACTTTCATTTTTCAATTAGCTTTGTTGAACAATTGACTTTCATTTGATTCAAAGCTTTATTTGAATGTGTTTGACTTTCATTTGATTCAATTAGCATGTTTGACTTTTTGATTAAATTAGCTTTTTGAATGCATTTGACTTTCATTTGATTCAAAGCTTTGTTGAATGTGTTTGACTTTCATTCGATTCAATTAGGTTTGTTTGAATGTGTTTGACTTTCATTTGATTCAATTAGGTTTGTTTGAATGTGTTTGACTTTTTGATTCTTTGTTTGTGCATTTGATTCAATTAGCTTTGTTGAATGCATTGACTTTAATTTAATTCAAGAAGCTTTTTTGAATGTGTTTGAATTTCATTTGATTCAATTAGCTTTTTACAATGCATTTGACTTTCATTTTGATTTAATTAGCTTTGTTAAATGTACTTGAATTTCGTTTGATTCAGAAAGCTTTGTTTGAATGTGTTTGACTTTCATTTGATTTAATTAACTTTGTTTGAATGTGTTTGACTTTTATTTGATTCAAAAGCTTTGTTTGAATGTGTTTTACTTTCTTTTTATTTAATTAGCTTTGTTTGAATGTGATTTGATTCAATTAGCTTTGTAAATGCATTTGACTTTCATTTGATTTAATTAGATTTATTAAATGATTTCATTTGATTCAAAAGCTTTGTTTGAATGTTTGACTTTCATTGATTTAATTAGCTTTGTTTGAATGTGTTTGACTTTCATTTGATTCGTTTAGCTTTGTAGAATGCATTTGACTTTAATTTGATTAAAAAGCTTTATTTGAATGTGTTTGACTTTCATTTCAATTAGCTTTGAATGCATTTGACTTTCATTTTATTCAAAAAGCTCTGTTTGAATGTGTTTGACTTTCCTTTGATTCAATTAGCTTATATAGAATGTGTTTGACTTTCATTTGATTTAATTAGCTTTGTTTTAATTGTGTTTGACTTTCATTTGATTCAGTTAGCTTTATTGAATGCATTTGACTTTCATTTGATTCAAGAAGATTTGTTTGAATGTGTTTGATTTTCATTTGATTCAATTAGCTTTTTGAATGTGTTTGACTTTCATTTGATTCAATTAGCTTTGTAGAATGCATTTGACTTTCATTTGATTAAATTAGCTTTGTTGAATGCATTTGACTTTCATTTGATTCAGAAAGCTTTGTTTGAATGTGTTTGACTTTCATTTGATTTAATTAGCTTTGTTTGAATGTGTTTGACTTTTATTTGATTCAAAAAGCTTTGTTTGAATGTGTTTGAATTTCATTTGATTCAATTAGCTTTCTTTGAATGTGTTTGACTTTCATTTGATTCGTTTAGCTTTGTAGAATGCATTTGACTTTCATTTGATTTAATTAGCTTTGTTAACGCTCTGTTTGAATGTGTTTGACTTTCATTTGATTCAATTAGGTTTGTTTGAATGTGTTTGTCTTTCATTGGATTCAATTAGGTTAGTTTGAATGTGTTGACTTTCATTTGATTCAATTAGCTTTTATAGAATGCATTTGACTTTCATTTGATTTAAAAAGCTCTATTTGAATGATTTTGTTTTCATTTAATTAATTAGGTTTGTTTGAATGTGTTTGACTTTTATTGGATTCAATTTGGTTTGTTTGAATGTGTTTGACTTTCATTCGATTCAATTAGCTTTGATGAACGCATTTGATTTTCATTTGATTCAAAAAGCTTTGTTTGATTGTGTTTGACATTCATTTGATTCAATTAGGTTTTTTTAAATGTGTTTGACGTTCATTGGATTCAATTAGGTTTGTTTGAATGTGTTTGACTTTCATTCGATTCAATTAGCTTTGATAAATGCATTTGACTTTCATTTGATTAAAAAGCTCTGTTTGAATGTGTTTGACTTTCATTTGATTCAATTAGCTTTATTGAATGTTTGACTTTCATTTGATTCAAGAAGATGTGTTTGAATGTTTGACTTTCATTTGATTCAATTAGCTTTGCTTGAACGTGTTTGACTTTCATTTGATTCAATTAGCTTTGTAGAATGCATTTGACTTTCATTTGATTAAATTAGCTTTGTTGAATACATTTGACTTTCATTTGATTCAGAAAGCTTTGTATGAATGTGTTTGACTTTCATTTGATTTAATTAGCTTAGTTTGAAAGTGTTTGACTTTATTTGATTCAAAAAGCTTTGTTTGAATGTGTTTGACTTTCATTTGATTCTTTGTTTGAATGTGTTTGACTTTCATTTGATTCTTAACTTTAGAACGCATTTGACTTTCATTTATTTAATTAGCTTTGTTTTGACTTCATTTGATTCAATGTGTTTGACTTTCATTTGATTCAATTAGCTTTATAGAATGCATTTGACTTTCATTTGATTAAATTAGCTTTTTGAATGCATTTGACTTTCATTTGATTCTTTGTTGAATGTGTTTGACTTTCATTCTTTGTTTGAATGTGTTTGACTTTCATTTGATTCAATTAGTTTGTTTGAATGTGTTTGACTTTCATTGGATTCAATTAGGTTTGTTAGAATGTGTTTGCCTCTCATTTGATTCAATTAGCTTTGTTGAATGCATTAGACTTTAATTTGATTCAAGAAGCTTTTTTTGAATGTGTTTGAATTTCATTTGATTCAATTAGCTTTTTACAATGCATTTGACTTTCATTTTTAATTAGCTTTGTTAAATGTACTTGATTTCGTTTGATTCAGAAAGCTTTGTTTGAATGTGTTTGACTTTCATTTGATTTAATTAACTTTGTTTGAATGTGTTTGACTTTTATTTGATTCAACAAGCTTTGTTTGAATGTGTTTTACTTTCTTTTTATTTAATTAGCTTTGTTTGAATGTGTTTGACTTTATTTGATTCAATTAGCTTTGTACAATGCATTTGACTTTCATTTGATTTAATTAGATTTATTAAATGACTTTCATTTGATTCAAAAGCTTTTTGAATGTGTTTGACTTTCATTTGATTTAATTAGCTTTGTTTGAATGTGTTTGACTTTCATTTGATTCGTTTAGCTTTGTAGAATGCATTTGACTTTAATTTGATTGAAAAGCTTTATTTGAATGTGTTTGACTTTCATTCGAATCAATTAGCTTTGATATGCATTTGACTTTCATTTTATTCAAAAAGCTCTGTTTGAATGTGTTTGACTTTCTTTGATTCAATTAGCTTATATAGAATGTGTTTGACTTTCATTTGATTTAATTAGCTTTGTTTAATTGTGTTTGACTTTCATTTGATTCAGTTAGCTTTATTGAATGCATTTGACTTTCATTTGATTCAAGAAGATTTGTTTGAATGTGTTTGACTTTCATTTGATTCAATTAGCTTTTCTTGAATGTGTTTGACTTTCATTTGATTCAATTAGCTTTGTAGAATGCATTTGACTTTCATTTGATTAAATTAGCTTTGTTGAATGCATTTGACTTTCATTTGATTCAGAAAGCTTTGTTTGAATGTGTTTGACTTTCATTTGATTTAATTAGCTTTGTTTGAATGTGTTTGACTTTTATTTGATTCAAAAAGCTTTGTTTGAATGTGTTTGAATTTTATTTGATTCAATTAGCTTTCTTTGAATGTGTTTGACTTTCATTTGATTCGTTTAGCTTTGTAGAATGCATTTGACTTTCATTTGATTTAATTAGCTTTGTTAATTTGAATGTGTTTGACTTTCATTTGATTCAATTATTTGAATGTGTTTGTCTTTCATTGGATTCAATTAGGTTAGTTTGAATGTGTTTGACTTTCATTTGATTCAATTAGCTTATAGAATGCATTTGACTTTCATTTGATTTTAAAAAAGCTCTATTTGAATGATTTGTTTTCATTTTTTAATTAGGTTTGTTTGAATGTGTTTGACTTTTATTGATTCAATTTTTTGTTTGAATGTGTTTGACTTTCATTCGATTCAATTAGCTTTGATGAACGCATTTGATTTTCATTTGATTCAAAAAGCTTTGTTTGATTGTGTTTGACATTCATTTGATTCAATGTGTTTGACGTTCATTGGATTCAATTAGGTTTGTTTGAATGTGTTTGACTTTCATTCGATTCAATTAGCTTTGATAAATGCATTTGACTTTCATTTGATTAAAAAGCTTTGTTTGAATGTGTTTGACTTTCATTTGATTCAATTAGCTTTATTGAATGACTTTCATTTGATTCATTGTTTGAATGACTTTCATTTGATTCAATTAGCTTTTGAACGTGTTTGACTTTCATTTGATTCAATTAGCTTTGTAGAATGCATTTGACTTTCATTTGATTAAATTAGCTTTGTTGAATACATTTGACTTTCATTTGATTCAGAAAGCTTTGTATGAATGTGTTTGACTTTCATTTGATTTAATTAGCTTGTTTGAAAGTGTTTGACTTTTATTTGATTCAAAAAGCTTTGTTTGAATGTGTTTGACTTTCATTTGATTCAATTAGGTTTGTTTGAATGTGTTTGACTTTCATTTGATTCGTTTAACTTTGTAGAAGCATTTGACTTTCATTTGATTTAATTAGCTTTGTTGAATGCAATTGACTTTCATTTGATTCAAAAGCTTTATTTGAATTGTGTTGACTTTCATTTGATTCAATTAGCTTTTGAATGCATTTGACTTTCATTTTGATTAAATTAGCTTTGTTGAATGCATTTGACTTTCATTTGATTCTTTGACTTTTTCATGTGTTTGACTTTCATTTGATTCAATTAGGTTTGTTTGAATGTGTTTGTCTTTCATTGGATTCAATTTTTTGAATGTGTTGACTTTCATTTGATTCAATTAGCGAATGCATTTGACTTTCATTTGATTCAAAAAGCTCTATTTGAATGATTTTGTCTTTCATTTAATTTAATTAGGTTTGTTTGAATGTGTTTGACTTTTATTGGATTCAATTTGGTTTGTTTGAATGTGTTTGACTTTCATTCGATTCAATTAGCTTTGATGAACGCATTTGATTTCATTTGATTCAAAAAGCTTTGTTTGATTGTGTTTGACATTCATTTGATTCAATTAGGTTTTTTTAAATGTGTTTGACGTTCATTGGATTCAATTAGGTTTGTTTGAATGTGTTTGACTTTCATTCGATTCAATTAGCTTTGATAAATGCATTTGACTTTCATTTGATTAAAAAAGCTCTGTTTGAATGTGTTTGACTTTCATTTGATTCAATTAGCTTTATTGAATGTATTTGACTTTCATTTGATTCAAGAAGATGTGTTTGAATGTGTTTGACTTTCATTTGATTCAATTAGCTTTGCTTGAACGTGTTTGACTTTCATTTGATTCAATTAGCTTTGTAGAATGCATTTGACTTTCATTTGATTAAATTAGCTTTGTTGAATACATTTGACTTTCATTTGATTCAGAAAGCTTTGTATGAATGTGTTTGACTTTCATTTGATTTAATTAGCTTAGTTTGAAAGTGTTTGACTTTTATTTGATTCAAAAAGCTTTGTTTGAATGTGTTTGACTTTCATTTGATTCAATTAGGTTTGTTTGAATGTGTTTGACTTTCATTTGATTCGTTTAACTTTGTAGAACGCATTTGACTTTCATTTGATTTAATTAGCTTTTTGAACGCAATGACTTTCATTTGATTCAGAAAGCTTTATTTGAATGTGTTTGACTTTCATTTGATTCAATTAGCTTTATAGAATGCATTTGACTTTCATTTGATTCAAAAGTTGAATGTGTTTGACTTCCATTTGATTTAATTAAGTTTGTTTGAATGTGTTGACTTTCATTTCGATTCAATTAGGTTTGTGAATGTGTTTGACTTTCATTTGATTCAATTAGGTTTGTTTGAATGTGTTTGACTTTCATTGGATTCAATTAGGTTTGTTAGAATGTGTTTGCCTCTCATTTGATTCAATTAGCTTTGTTGAATGCATTGACTTTAATTTGATTCAAGAAGCTTTTTTTTGAATGTGTTTGAATTTCATTTGATTCAATTAGCTTTTTACAATGCATTTGACTTTCATTTGATTTAATTAGCTTTGTTAAATGTACTTGACTTTCGTTTGATTCAGAAAGCTTTGTTTGAATGTGTTTGACTTTCATTTGATTTAATTAACTTTGTTTGAATGTGTTTGACTTTTATTTGATTCAACAAGCTTTGTTTGAATGTGTTTGACTTTCTTTTATTTAATTAGCTTTGTTTGAATGTGTTTGACTTTCATTTGATTCAATTAGCTTTGTACAATGCATTTGACTTTCATTTGATTTAATTAGATTTATTAAATGTATTTTGACTTTCATTTGATTCAGAAAGCTTTGTTTGAATGTGTTTGACTTTCATTTGATTTAATTAGCTTTGTTTGAATGTGTTTGACTTTCATTTGATTCGTTTAGCTTTGTAGAATGCATTTGACTTTAATTTGATTGAAAAAGCTTTATTTGAATGTGTTTGACTTTCATTCGAATCAATTAGCTTTGATGAATGCATTTGACTTTCATTTTATTCAAAAAGCTCTGTTTGAATGTGTTTGACTTTCCTTTGATTCAATTAGCTTATATAGAATGTGTTTGACTTTCATTTGATTTAATTAGCTTTGTTTAATTGTGTTGACTTTCATTTGATTCAGTTAGCTTTTTGAATGCATTTGACTTTCATTTGATTCAAGAAGATTTGTTTGAATGTGTTTGACTTTCATTTGATTCAATTAGCTTTTCTTGAATGTGTTTGACTTTCATTTGATTCAATTAGCTTTGTAGAATGCATTTGACTTTCATTTGATTAAATTAGCTTTGTTGAATGCATTTTGACTTTCATTTGATTCAGAAAGCTTTGTTGAATGTGTTTGACTTTCATTTGATTTAATTAGCTTTTTTGAATGTGTTTGACTTTTATTTGATTCAAAAAGCTTTGTTTGAATGTGTTTGAATTTCATTTGATTCAATTAGCTTTTTTTGAATGTGTTTGACTTTCATTTGATTCGTTTAGCTTTGTAGAATGCATTTGACTTCATT